>NC_040033.1:10410363-10522802 GCF_000972845.2 Larimichthys crocea | reverse complement strand
TTCCTGCAAAGATATCAAACAATTTTTGGTTGTAGTTTCTTGCAGAAACTAATAATTGGTTTATAGAGAAAATAATCTGCTTCTTTTGGATAATGATGGTAGTATAATATACTACTAAATATCTCAAAACCAAGACAAATAAAGCCACAATTAGTGCATCAATAAGTCCTATTATAAGTGAGAAAACATTAATAATTTCTGTGAACTTACCCTTTAAACCAAACACGTGGTTGCTTTTATTTATGTGTAACTGGTGTGCAAGAAAGAAAGAAATAGTCTTCATTTATGCATTTTTTTTGACAAACTTGTATGTGTCCCTGACCGCCGTGTTTGGGTTTCAGACAGCCAGCAGCCATTTGTGGACCAGGGTATGAACCCACATGTGTTGTACATGAGGGAGAAGCATCCACTGATCATCCCCTGCCGAGTCACCCACCCAAATGTCACCACCACACTGGTCAAGGTCAGTAAAGAAAGTATGAACAAAAGTGACAGTCGGGATGTTTTTCCCAGTGCCGTGCATCCTGGTTTCTGCTCATGTCACACTTTGTCCTTCTCTCCACAATCACATACACACATCATCACTTGTCCCAGTTTTTTCCATCAGGGCTCATATATGCACACAATGCACCATACCGTCGTTTCTCCCTCTCCAGATCATTCGCTACATTGTTCTTATCTTGGCAGCCATTACCATGTGGCGTGTGTGTCCGTTTGTTTGTGTCCGTCTGCGGATATGTGTGAAAGTGTGTGCGGATATGTTTGTGAGTGTTTGGTGCTTGAGTGCTGAGTGAGGGGGTGAGCTGACAAGTCACTAAGTGCAAAGAGGAGCACACATTCACACATGGGTCTGCATGTGTGTCTGTTTTTTGTATGAGTGCATGTTTACCTGTTTGGATGAAACAAAACCACATCTGTCTACTTAAATCTGCAAGAAAATCTTCTCGTCAAAGATGCCCCCTTACTTTACTGGCTTTTTCCGATTGAGCGGCGCCCACTGCGTCCTGTTTCTACCTCTGGAGACAGGACATGGGGTCTGGAGTGCCCCATTGGCCTCTGGCCAGCACCACTTCCCACATATCACCCTCCACCTCTTATAGTAAGAGTTCTGGCTGCCAGTTTCCCCCCAAGTGATGCTTTAAACAGCTGTTTGGAGGAAGCAGAAGTAGCTACTGCTGGCCCCGACAGATCAAAGTACGGTCCATTCTCTTTAATCACGAACGCTGATCATTAATATGATGGTTTGTGCGTCACTGTAGGAAGCTTATTGTGGTGTTACTACAATAGAGTAGTTGTAAAACATACAGATGGCTCTGGACTGGACTGGTTTTAGTAAATCAGATGCACAAAACAAAAAGCAAAAGTGTATTAAAGGCTCACTTAGTATTGCACTTCCATAAAGTTAGAGGACTTGCAAGAGACAGATTAAAAGAGAACAGTCGAAATTGGGGCAGCAGTAGCAGAGATATGTGGTTCAAAGTTGTAATACAACCGAAAGTCTGGACCACACGCTTTCTTCTAAAAAATGTCTCCATGGATTCATGTTACGTTAGACAGCAGATGGACAATGCCTTCTGGACAGCACAGGGGGAACAAACAAACAAACAAGTGTCTTTTTAAATAAAGACTCTACAGCCACGCTAGCTGTACTGTGAGGCACAGTGATGCATCATTCATTTCACTCTGGACCAAACTGAAAGCTGGATGCTGCTGGTTAAAAAAAAAAACAAGAGGAAAACTGCAACAGGAGCAAATGTCTTGGAACATTGGGAAGTTTTCTGGATTTAGTATCCAGGAAGTGCAAAAAATATCATCATTAGGACAAACCAGACTCTGCAGGACATATCCTGCTCGTTCTCCAAACTATGAATCGGATCCTAAAACAGACATAGCTGGACTTTAACACACACAGACATTTTTGTCCTGCTTCCATCTCCTCACAAATGCCTGGAGCCATGAAGGTAATTATTCTAAAAATAGCTCTTCCTTCATCTCCCACTCCCTCCTCTAACCCCGTGCTGGCTGGTCTGAACCAGGAATCCACTCACTGTCACAGCCCCTGGAGTGTTTTTTTCCTGGAAGGATTTTGCACTTTGCCTGGATCTCTAATATGACCTCTGTCTGCATGTGTGTGTGTGTCACCGGGAACAATACCCAGGAGGCTTTGCTCTCTCGCTCTCGCTCTTGCCTTGAAAGTGACCAGGAGGACCGGGATGACGGGGTCGACCTGGGGTTCCAGTCAAAATGTCTATATCCTGTAGTAACAGGATGCAAGGAGATGGACTGGGGTCACGTTTCTCATATCCTGACTCCCCTGACTCCTTCTCTCCCCCTCTGTTTCTCCCTCGCCACCACCTCCACCTTCATATAAGCTCCATGTAGGTTTGGAGAGGGCACTAAGGGCGCCCAGACAGTGAGTCAGTGAGTTCGGAAAGAGGGGAAAGTGCTGAGAGAGGAGGAGGAGGAGGAGCTCAGTGGCGTCTGAGAGGGTCACCCCACTCTGGGAGGGGGGATATCAGCCAGTTCACACCAGGAATGCAGGAGCGGGGCGACGTATGTGTGCATGTGTGTGATGGTGGTGGTGGGGGTCTACCTGTTCCCTTGAGAGTGGGTGGGACGCTTCCACTGTGTCATAGAAACTCTAGTAAACATTTCCTCAAGGCTGCCTCCAAGAAAAAACAACATGGCTGCACAGTTACACAAGTGATTTCACTCTATAACTGCCATCTTCATTAAAAACTAAAATAAAGAGGACGGCAGAGCTGGATTTGATTTTACTGAGAAATCAGCATTATTAAAATTATTAGTAACGTCTGTTAAGACAGGTCATTGTGTCTGTTCCAGATCTGATGGGAAACATGATTCAGTCAGAGCTGCTGACTTCAGTTAGACTTCAAGTGGTGTGAGATTTGACTTGGCCTGCCGTGAGACTTCACTCGCTCAAGACTTGACTTGAGATTTAAAAGCAAAAAGATCTCTTTTGACCTGGAACAGTGATAAATAAAGAAAACAGACAAGCTTATTTGTGTTGTTTTATTATTAGACTGATGCACTAAAAATTGTCTCTGTGTGTCATTTTAAATCCTCAATATTCAGGCGTGAGAGACAACTTGAGCCTTGACTTGGACATGAGACTTGAGACTTCAAACTTGATTTAGACTTGTTCAAAATGAGTTGATAGAGTTTCAGCTGTTCAGGAGCTTTTAATCATACAGCATGATCCTTATCAGCAGTTAAAATTAATACATTTTTTGAGATTTGACTTAAACTTGAACCCAAAACAAGGACTTAAAGGACCGGTGTGAGGGCTTTAGTGGTGGTGTCTAGCTCTGTAATTGATGATTGTAACCCGTGTACACTGATAAAAACATAGCTATACATATTTTATTCAATTAAATTGCGATATTCTGCTTTCTACATCTGACCTTTTAAAGCAACTCTGGACTTTTATTGACACACAGTCAGTGCATCTTGTGACCATGTTCCTTCCTTAATTCCAATTTCTATATAATTTAAATACCAGAATGAGTCATCGTAACTGTTCCCTGTGGCTGAAACTCATCTCTGCATCTATACATGGGATTTCAGAAGTGTTCAGAGTGGTAAAAGTGTGTCATTGCTGCTATTGCTTGTGGTTTTGGTTCAGTGAAACATTTGACAGGTGTTGTCTTCTCCTCCCTGCTCCCACAGTTCCCCAACCACAGCCTGAGTCCAGACCACAGGAACATTATTTGGAACAGCAAGCAAGGCTTCACCATCCGAACTCCCACCTTCTATTACATCGGCCCTTTCTTCTGCCAGACAATCACCGACGGTGTCACACACAAGTCACGTATATACTTTGTACACAGACCAGGTCAGCAGTACATAAATTCATTTTAGATACAACGTCCACTCTGACTTTTATGTATACAATTTATATATATATATATGTGTGTGTCTGTATAGAGAATAACCTGTGTTTTTCTTTCTTTGTTGTCACAGTGAGTAACATCATGGACGTGTATCTGAACACCAGTGGATCTATTGAGGCCCTGAAAGGAGATAGATTGGTGGTGAACTGCACTGCCACTGCGGAGTTGAACACCAGAGTCAACATCACCTGGGACTACCCTGGAAAGGTCAGACCTAAATTAAAGTCTCTGAAGACTTTAACTAAAGCAGAGAAGCACAGATTTAGATGCCAAATAACCTCTGACAGACACAGAGCAGGAGTGTGTAATACTCTTACTCGGAGAACAGTATACTGTGTCTCCTCAGTGTGTGATGACCTGAAATGTGATGAAAATCTGGCAGACTTAAAGTAGATTTAAAAGTAGATATAAAAGTACTTCTTCAAAGGTTTTTTTGTGCAAAAGTGAAAGGTTGCTACTTTAAAATCCACTTAACTTTCTGCACTTCAAAAGGCTGAGCGCTGTTTCGCGTAAGACGATTAAAAAATAACCAACCACAAGTTAACTTAATGAAAAGCTATATTACACTTATATACTGTATTATAATATTGATCCCTTCACTTCAGACGTATGTGGTCTCAACTGCGGTGAAGTGCCAATACTATTTATGAGGAGACCTATATTGTTAGGGGTTATTAGTGACTATGACTTTATCATTACTTAATAAATCACTTATTAAAGCGACATAGATGAGTGAGAAGCCAAACATGCTGGACTGGCAGAGCAAAGTTTAGACTCCATGCTACAGAGCACTGTGTCTATTATTAACCATTTGACAGTTACAACTCTGGACTTGATAGATCATTGCAATAAAAGAACCCTTTATTAATGACTTACCTCCTCTTTAACAGACCATTAAGTAAAACAATGATACAGACCTGTGTGTTTCTCGCTTTCTAAGACTAAAATCAAGAGTGGTGCTGTATATTGTAAGTTGTTAATAAATGGAATTTGAGGTGCTCTGTAGGCCCTTCTTTGCATTTTTACCATCCAAATGTTTTTATTTAGCTTTTTTGGGGGGGCATTTTGTAGAAACAGACACAAAATGGTGGGATAGAGCAGTGTTTTTCAATCCTGGTCCTCAGGGAACACTGAACCCTGCATGTTTTAGGTGTTTCCTCCTTCACCACCACACCTGATTCCATGTAGGGCAGTGGTCCCCGAGGACCAGGATTGAAAAACACTGGGATGGAGTGCAACAAAGATTGGAATTAAACCAAAGATGTTGTGATTTAAGACCACTGGGTCACTGTGAATCCTTGAATTAAAGGTATATAAAGGTAAATAAAGGTGAATTAGAATATACATTAGTCAAACAAGTAAAGTTGTGTAATTATATGTAATAAGTATTCTCTCGTTTAAAAACATGCCATGCAAGCTGGAAACCTCCAGTTATTCTGTGCTGCACTGTGGATTAAAGACAGTATCAGCTCTGTGGTGTCTAGTGACGCACAGGCGAGACTTTAGTGTTAATTCTTCGTCCGTGTCCACTTTCAGAATAGCAACGGCGGCTCGACTTCCAAGAGGATCCTGAAACACCAAACGCACATGTTGTTCTACAATATTCTGACCATCCCAAAGCTCCAGCGTTCAGACCGAGGTCTCTACACATGCCGTGTCACCAGCGGTGAAAATACCAAACAAGTGAAAGCCACTGTCACTGTCTATGGTGAGCATGTTCCTCCAAAAGTCCCTAACTGCTGATATCTATTTTGCACATTGATTTCATACTGAATCACTGCTGAATCACTGTGGGGTGTATTTTAAACTTCTCCATTTGCCTTTCTAGTCTTACACAAATATATGACAAATATATGAATGTGTTTCCTCAATTTCAGACCGTCCATTTATTCGCCTGAAGCCGAGACATGGATCTGTGATGGAGGTGCAGGCGGGACAGAAATCTTACCGAATCTCTCTCAAACTACAAGCGTTCCCGGCCCCTGAGGTCATCTGGTAAGACATCGACTTGATCCCCAAAATGACACCAAACAACTTTGTTTGAACCCCTTGTCTAGAGAATTTTCCACTTTTTGCGTGTGTTCATCATTGTCTAAATAAAGCCTCCCTTCCATGGAAAGGCCTTGTAATGATTTCTGTTTGCACAACCAAGCACTGCTCATCAACTGTCATAATTTTGTTATGTAATTTTCCACCTTAAACTAAAGAGGAAGATGATTTGGACTTCCATTGCCCAAACCTTTCTCACAGGCTATGTCTCTTTTTTACTAACAGGTTGAAGGATGGCATGGTGGCAGCAGAGCAGTGCTCCAGATACCGCATGGATGGGAATTCCCTGATCATCCGGGATGTGGCAGAGGAGGATGCTGGGAAGTACACTGTCCTGGTACGAATCCAGGAACATGGACTGTACCAGAATCTGACACTCACACTTGTGGTCAATGGTGAGAAAGCCTTGTTAAATTGTCTACCCACCAGCCACCTTGTAGCTCTGTCTTCAGTGATTAATCTTTTCCCTTGTGTCTGTGTTTGTGTGTTTGTGTGGGCTTCTTGTCTGACAGTGAGTCCTCAGATAGGGGAGAAAGCGGTGTCGTTGCAGGACCCGGGCTCAGTGCCGCGGGGGAGCAGACAAGTCCTTCACTGCACATCCCACGGGGTCCCTCCACCACACATCCAGTGGCTCTGGCATCCTTGCCCATCCAAAGGCCTGTAAGTAGCCCAGGAGACTATATGCAGTGCAGCGTGCAAATATAAACGTTGCCTCCAAAATGAAATCATGAATAGAAACAGAAAGTCAAACCAGACAAATGGTAATACACCAAATACACAAATATATAACATAAACATGAGCACACACATTTTAATCAACCCACAATATTGCAAAAACAGCAGCTGATACTAATTTGTATGTTTTGTATATGTTTTGGCTGCAAAAGCTAAAAAGAATATGAATGGTATAAGGTTACAAACACATGCAGTACAAGAAAAAAAGATGTCTTGTTTGTTTTGTTATTTTGTGGTGTGTGTGTGTGCGTGTGTGCGCGCTTGTGTGTGTGTGTGTGTTGTGTGCGTGTGTGTGATTTTGAAAAACGAGACATGTTTTGTCTATTTCAGCATGTGTTCAGACAGTGTTTCCTTCTTGTAACCAGAACAGATGCCTTTGGGGGCCTTTCATCTTAGCAAATGTGTGAAAATGTGTGTGTGTGTAGTTGGACCCACATGCGTGTGTGTGTGTTGTCATCATGTCTGTGTTTATGTGTTTGCTTGCTTATGCAACTCTTTCCCCGTATGTTTGTTCTCTTACTGTCCTTGTGTCTTTTTCTATGTTTGTTTAAGTGCATACAAATGCATATAGCCTGTGTGTGTGTGTGTGTCAGAGTGTGAGTGTGTGTGTGCCTGGTACATTCACAGACACAGTACACAGTGTATCTCGGGACTTGAAAGGACAGCGAAAAAAAACACACTTCAATAGAAGCCAGTTCCGTGCTCTCAGTCACGATTTGTTGGTTTCCAAATCAAACGCTATGATTTAATGAATTTCCTGTCCAGGACGCAGGGTGAGAGGCCTGTTTATTATTGTGATTGCACACCGCATCCTGTGATGCTTTTTCTTATATCTGACACACACACTATATATAAAGTTCTCATGAGAAATGGCCCAACCCAGCGAAGCAGAGGGACAGACATTTAGCCAAACTCGGACACATACAAACGCTCACACGAGTACTCGAGCGAGCACTTGGCAAGAAACATTGATTGAGTTATTCTTGGAGGTCAGACACTTATTGTGTTGCTTATGACCGAGTCAGAAAGGTTAAGTATTACCTGAGAGCACCACAGCAGCCGCCCATACTCTATTTCTCCGCTGAGACGCACTGACATCATCAGTGTACTTGACCCTTGACCCTGACACTCTCACATGGCGTCATGCCGACTTGCCTCCAGCGTGGTTTCGTCCGTCTCTGCCAAATGGAATCTACATAATGTATATAAACATGTTTTAGAGCAGCTGGTGATGCTAAAGTATCTGATATTCACTGTTACACTGAATCTAGGTAGAGTGATGTTAACTATCCTACAAAAATGTCAACTTCAGACAATTGTTTTCAGATTTGTTTTGCCTCTGTTGTACCTCTTTATTGTACCGGTAATATAGTGTAGAAGTAAAGTATGTATGATTGTTTTGATCAAGAGTCAAATGCAATCTGCACATGAAATATGCCAAAACCCAATTATATTATCATCAACTTGGTGAATCAGTTTTTGATAATTAAATTACATTTGATTTTGAGAGGGTTGTGGGTCAAATGTTAAATTATTTCAGTCTTTTAGTTAGAAGAAGAATTTGTCATGAAAAAAACAAACAGAGAAACAAAAAAACATAAATAATCATATTATAAAGTAGAACATTTGTGATTTCTAGCCAGATTTCTGCAGAAAAATGTATACACTGAAGCTGCAGCATATTATGATAAAGAAATTAAAGGGTAATTGCACAGTAATGTTTCAGCAGATTACATTTGGTCTCTTCTATGGTCCTTTGTAAAGCTCTGTTCTGGTTCAGTGTTTGCATTGAGTGTGTTGTTAGACCAGTATTTGGCTGGATCCTCACTAGGCCCTTGTTCTTTGCAGCCCGGCTGCACCACAAGCCTGACGCCGCGCTGGAGGAGGCCCAGGGACAGTGGACCAGGTTGGGCCAGGCTGATGAAGGGGCCTCACGCCTGGGTCCTGGGCCCACTCCTGGGTCTGGCCCTGGGAACCACAGCGCTCTTATCTGGCCCGGGCAGGAGGCGCACTGGGCTTCCTGTGCGAAAATCAGAGCGCTTTTCCTCTCGTTGTTTGGCTTCCTCTCCGACGCGAGACGCTTCCCAGCAGCGTGATTGTCCCTTCGTCTTCAAACGTGGCACAGTCCGCTTCCTCAAGAGCTTGATCTATTCTTGAGAGCCCCCCCCCCTCGCCCCCCCCCCCCCGCAACACACACACACACACACCTTCCCCCAAACTGCTGCCCCCCACACATACCTCTCCAACCCCTTCCCTCACCAGCTCTGCCCTCCACCCCAACTCAGCATCCTCCACCTTTACAGAAGAACAACTCCCCATCGCCTCCTGCCTTGGAGCCCTTCACCACCATCACCACCACCACCACCACCGCCTCTCCACACACTCATCAGTGCTTCTTCACGGCAGCCAGAACCCTCAGTGATATTTCCAGTGATCCTATGTGATGACCCTGTGCTAAACTGATGTGGAAAATGAGGAAAGTGACTTGGAACACTGCTGAGCAGTGAAGACCAGGAGACGCAGGAAACAAGGAGGAAAAATAAGCCACATCGCTAAGGATATAAGGACACCTGCTTTACTGATTATTTATTTATTTCCCCGATATAAGTCGTCCCCTCACACCCAGTCATCCAGTAGTTTTTACGCTTTTTTACATTTCACAGACATTTTGAGCCAGAAGAAGTGCAATTCCATCCATCCACCAGCCACATTTCTGGAGCTGCTTTGCTTGTTTTTTGTGTCCTAGAGTGGTACTATAATGGGTGCATGAACCGTGCCTGTCCCAAGCATTAATCTGATTCTGACATCCACAAAAGCTGTGAGTTTCTGTTCCGATTTTTAGCCACTGGTAGAAGGTCAAATGTGCTCACCTTGGACGGGCGAAACAGGAGAGAGGACAAGCTTTGTGTTGTTCACTATGGGATGCCTACAGTTCTCTATTAAAAGACTGATGGTCAGCAGACACCTACCATGTAGGAAGTCTCCACAGACCAGAGACTATGACTGCCCTCTGTCATATTATGTCATCCTATGTTGTCCAGTGTCATCCCATCCACGTCAAAGTGTCTTGTTTGTCAAAATGATGTCAGTATAACAGCCCTGTTGTCTCTGTATTGAAAGTTAATTAAAATCCAAACGTATGTGTGATACTACAAGCCATTTTAAGAGAATGAGTGCTATAAGTGTTTTAGTAAAGTCCATTTCTGAGTGTATGTGCGTGTAAAGCAAGCGTGTGTATGTGCATGTATGTTTATGTGTATGTGTCCTATTCTACGGGTGTCTCCCAATGTGATTCATTCCTTGTATACAGATGTTCTATGAGTAATATATGAATCTAATATTTAATAATTTTATACAACTAACTTACATATGACGAATGACAATATTTGCCAACTTTGTATGTGTTATATCAGTCGTTTGTGTTTTTGTTTTTTTTTTTGCATTAAACTTTGCTTATATTTGTGTATTGGTTTATATGGCTGTGTGGTTATTTTGGGGTTGAGACAGGAACGGACAGGGTAAAAGTTTATTTTAGGCAGCGACACAGGACAGGAAGAAAAAGCAGGAGATGACTCCCACTGATACACAACTGAACAGTTCATACATATTTCCCGGTGGCTGCTGCTCACCCTGTTGGCAGGTACACACTGCGTGAATGTGGTTGTGGTATGAGTGTGTATATATGCTTGTTCATTTTCAGTTTCTAACCACGCTTATGTCTAGAATCCCGTCTTACTAATCATATTTGTGCATGTATGTTTGAGCAAGAAAAATTTTTGGGAACCGTGGGAGTGTGTGGTGTAATCTGTGCCTGTGTGATGTGTGTGTGTGTGTCAGGCCTGTGGGTGGGTCAGTCATGCACTAGATGCCAAGAGGAAGAGCAATCAGGCAGCAGAGAGGAACCAACCTCAGGGAGGAGCACATGACAGAGAGAAAATTATGACGACAAGGATCCAGACAGAGACAGGGAGTAGAGAAGGGCAGTGACACATCCATAAACAATATCAATGAACAGAGTGGAAATGACAGTTTACAACGAGGATGATGGCTAAATAATGAAGCCGCCTTCTTTTGATCATAGACAGATAGATAGATAGATAGATAGATAGATAGATAGATAGATAGATAGATAGATAGATAGATAGATAGATGGATAGATGGATAGATGGATGAAGCCAAAAGGTATAAAATGTTACTATAAGTAGGATCCCACTAAAGCTAACTAATTATTACTATATTATGACTCCACAAGTTGCAGTTTAAAGGTACAATATGTAAGATATTTACTGTATTAAATCATAAAATTAATATGCTATATCAGTTCTTAAGGAAACATGCATGACATGCTTGTTTGCTTGTTGACAAAAACCTGACAAAGCCAAAATGTAGTAATGTCCTGGAGTCTGTCTTTATATCATTGTAAAGTGAGTTTTGGACTGTTGATTGGACAAAGCATGTTTAAAAACGACTCTATGGGAAACTGTGATGAGCATATCCCTCTATCTTATTGATTCAATGACCAGTTAAGTAAAAAAAAAAAAAAGAGGATAAAACTTGAATGAATTTTACTCGTTAGTCAAAATCTAAATATGAGTCATTTGAGTAAATTAAGTAACTGGATGTATTAATATAAAAACAGTTAATTTAATAAATAACATTCAATAATAATTAATTGTTTCAGGTCCCTAAATACATAAACATTCCCAAATATATTACTATTTCAAATTAGTAAAATGCAAATGCAATTTTGTTTACAAAAATACTTTACTATCTTTGTTTTGGTCAGTATATGATAACATTAATATGTTTTGCTCATAAAACGAATGCTTCTTGGACTCGACACATTTGTGAAATAAACTTTATTTCTAAGCACATTTACTGAAAATGTAGCAAGAAGTGGGGTAAATATAGCACACATATTTCATTTCCTCTAATACACCCTAATACGCCTCTGCTCTGAAACTAATCAAGCATCATGTGTTTTAAGGCCCCTCCTCACCTCCTGTATGACTTCATAGTTTTTCATCATAATGAGTTATGCATAAATAAACCACAAAGCAGCTTGCATAATCTCCAGTTCCCATAGCTCCTCTAGTGTAATCTATGGATTTAGACTTGTGAGAGTCATTGAGAGGGCCAGGAACTCTTGTCCTGGAAATGTGGGATGATTTGTTAAGAATGGAAGGAAGTTGGTCCACGGGATGACAATACCACCTCTGCATCCTCCTTAGATGAACAATCCAGCATTACATAGCACTCCAAAGTTCCACTATTGTCATTAAGCAACAAGGAGTAGGAGGACGTGATGCAATTGATAAAAATGGTTTGATGATGATTGTGTGAATTAGGCTGAAGATAACATCAAGCAGCGACCATCCAACATTGTCCCTGATGTTCTCGTCTTCCTCCTGCTGAGCACAGCTGAGAAAAACACCCGCCCACAAACACCTGGAGGCAGCATAAAATGACTTGTGTCAACACAGCTGAGTCCCTGTCTCTCTCTTTCTCCTCTTTCAAGGTGTGTGTGTCCAATGTCCTCCTCGCTATGGAGCCCTGTGACAGAAAGAGTCCCCGCCATGTCCACAAGCAACCACATCCTGAGTGTTACGCACAGACAGGAAGTGCTTCAGGGGAAGAAAAAGGTAGATGAAGCACTGCACGCCATGACTGACAAAAGAGCCACGTTACAGGATTCTTAGTTAACCTGTGCAGTTGAATGGACAAATTGAAATGTACAATAACTACAGTTTCTCTTAGAAAAGGGTTAGAATTGCATTGTATTATTAGATTATTTGATGAAAATTGATCAAAAATGCACCAGTCTCGATAGAAATTGGCTCGTTTGTTATGTTTCCTTCGCTAAATAATAGCAAAGGAAACAGGATCATGTCACTTTCTGATCTTTCTTGGCTCATTTCTACCACACACACATTCAGAGACACACTCATATTAGTACTTATCAATGGCTTGCATGTTGAGCTACCCACTGGGTTGGAAGTGGGCAGGAGGTCTGGCTCAGAGACCCCTATTGTCTGCCCAGAGGGCCCATGGAAAATGTGATTTCTGCCATCAGTGGCGGAGGTAACGAGCCTGAACTTTACATGAATGTGTGTGTGTGTGTGTCTGTTTTCCATGGTGTGTTACCTACCGGTTTGTTCATGCGGATGTTTGTACTTTCCATAGACGGTGGGGGTCCTGACTGTGGCAGAGGCCTTGGTGTCTGGAGCGTATCGCTGCGTTGCCTCCAACTCTGCAGGCACAGACCAGCTAGACATTCACTTCTACGTCACAGGTGATCCCAAAAAACATGAATCATCGCCTCAGCTCATGGCTGTGTTTGTTCCTGTCTAAAACCTGTGAATTATTTTATTTTTTTTTAGGATTTTTTTAAAGCTTAAATTAGAAGTTATGTTGATAAAAATAGATTTTTTCCCACCCAGAAACCTCTTACTTTAAGTAATTTCTCTCCTCCCCTTTTGCCTCTCTTATCTTATTCCCTCCCTGATTCACACGAAGTTACTCATATAGCATCTGATCCAGTAAATGCTTTATTATTTTTTGGCTTGGCAAATACATTTTTTACAGACATTTTCTAGGTATGTTATCTCAATTTTTTTAATCTGTTTGACGAGGAAAATTATGCAACTTATCTGGAATCACAAACAAACCCAAAACATTTTTTATCTCAGACTGAAACTAGAAACTTTGTTGAACCCGATCATTCATCTTGTGATTTGTTTTCATACCACACAAGACACACTCATGTACAAATATTTGTTGCCCGGCTTTGGCGTCATTAACTAGATTGAACACGCTTCTTCTTTCCTATATGTTAGGCAATACTGCCAAAATAAAATGTCCTGCAACGCAAATTAAAAAAGGGAAAAAAGGGTTAAATCTGTATATTCGTACTGTGCTGTGGGGAGTAAAGGGGACACTGAGCCCATGCAGTAGATGAATGATGAAAAGAAAACGCTGAGAGAAAAGGAGGTGAGGAGGGTAAGAAGAGAAGATCGTTAAGGTCAGTCCACCAGAAGTGAGCCAGGAGATGAAATATCAGAAACGTGCAAAGACATCCAAGGTCACCGCACTGTTGTGGAAAAAGTGTGATGCTCTAAGGGTGTCAGATATATGAACTGTGGCCCTCCAGAGGTTCGGGATGACTTTGCAATGTTAAATAATTACAGTGGAGACATTAACTGTAAATTTTAAAAAAATAGTACCTGCTATTTCAACTGTAGGTCACAGCAAGAAAACTGTTCATGCTGAAGCTGTTGCTATTCCGGTTATAGGTCTTTGATGAACTTCTGATTTGCCTGATGATATCCAATTTGAAATAATCGATTGGCGGTGTGATTCAGATTTAAAGGACAAATTTGCATGCCGTCGGCTTGGACACATTTTATTAGTATCTCTTGCCAGGGTAATTGAGAGCCCCTTGCTGGAAAAGTTATGGGCATGTTTGGGACTATGTTCCTTTGTGAATAAGTTTCTCTGTAATGAGCATCAATAAAAACAAAACTGCACTCAAGGATTACGCACAAGCACTTAAATGACATGAACTAAAATGAGTTTGACACCAATGCTCCAGAGCATCAAAAACTGGAGTCTGCACAAAGCATTGTTAAAGTCCTTTATGTTATCTGGTTACAAATTGAAGCTTTTGTCAGTGTTAAACTTGTACCACATACAGGAGATCAAATCTATATTTGTACGTGTCAACAAAGAGGTAACACAGTGATGTAGGTGTAAACACTTGGCAGAACAAAGTAGAGTACGTGCATTGAGTGCACACTGTACTTTTGTGTGTGATGTGAGGTTAGACTTGTTACTAGGCACATGGGTTAAGGTTAAGGTTAAGCTTTGTGTCTATTTGTTTTTGAGTGTGTGCACGAGTGTGTATGTGTTTATGCGTAAGGGTGTGCTGAGTTGTTGGTGTGTGTGTGTGTGTGTGAGCAAGAGCGAAACAGGAACCTGGGGCTCTTATCGTTTCACTTCCCCGTGCAGCGCACTTCCTTGGACTGGCAGGTCCGCTTTATTTCGGGAGGCCTTGGGGTGTTCGGGAAAGATAAACACTATCTGCCATCAGGAAACTCTCGAGCCGTTTCCACGGGAAGTTTCAAATGGCTAAAGTAAATAAAAAGCCTTTTCACTGTATTCCACTAGCTGCTTTTACCCACAATAGCCATTCAACATTGTCGTCAAAGGTTACAGAAATGGAGGATCAGGATCTACATTCGCATGTCAAGAAAGTGAGACGGCTTATTCATCACTCAGGAGATCAGTGAAGTTTATATTTTGCTCATGTCCCCTCCTTCTCCTCACGTCATCTTTCCCATCACTCCATCTTTACATCATCTGTTTCCCCTACAGACGTCCCAGGAGGCTTCAGCGTGAGCCAGAGGGAGGAAGCCAGAGAGGGCGGAGACCTTCAGCTCACCTGTGTGGCCAATAAGTACCTGTACACGGCTTTGTCATGGCAACGGGTGAACGGCAGAACGGCAGTGCTGAGTGGTCAGCAGCTCACATCAGGGGAGTTCTCCAACTCTCAGGTCCTGTTGCTAAGCAACCTCACAGCCAGAGACTCGGGAGCCTACAGATGCTCCGTCCGCCACCTCATCACCGGACAGGAGACACACCTGGACACACAGGTGCTGGTCACAAGTGAGTGGTCGCAACTTTATGATCTCCCATCTAAAATCTTAGAATTAATTTTTTTTTTTACTTTTAAAAGAATAATTTTACTTTGTTACATGGATTTTATAAACAGTAATAGATCAAGTATTATTCTCATTTATATCAAGCATTTTTGAAATCTTTTTTTTTAGCTTGCTGTGTGCACACAATGTTTTATTTTTCTGACAATTTGTTTAGACTACGCTCCAAAAAAAAAGTACATAAAAAATGTAACAAACTGATTCACAATGAAAGTATTGAAAGCTTGAAATGTCAAACATGGTATCAAACAAGATAGTAACACAAAAGACACAATAAAAAAAATAATAAAAATAAAACCAACAAACAATCAAAGCAAAGAAGGGTCATAATCATATGACTTTCATAAGTAAATATCTAACATTTAACCACTACTGAAATTTAAATACCACTAAACTACAGGGGCACAGATGAGATTTTTGTGTAATTTGGGCTTTAATAGCGCTCAGTGGTTACTTTCTTAATAGTCTATAGGCCGAAGGTTTGCACTAAAAAGCCACTGGAGAATTCTTATTTGAAATCATGAACACTGTTAAACAAAGGCCTACCTGATCAACACTAGCCACATATGATGAAACTGTTATTTGTCTGGAATCACCCACCAAAACTTCACGCCTTATGCAAAATATGTTTTATTTAAACATTTGTGCATGGACTCAGAACTGTAAACAACAACACATTTACATAAATAGAACTAAGTATGTATACTGTAAATGAAATTCACATTTTAAATGACAGAAGTACTATTAGGAATTCCCAAATTTACTGTCTAGAAGCAGACTCACTGAAGGAGCCAAAAACATCTCTCCTCCTTTCATTACCCTGAACAGACTTGTATGTCCAGTACTTACATTGTTTGTTTTTTGATTGTTTTTTTGTTTCTTCATTTTGTTTCTTCACTGAATTGAAATCACCCACTCTGTCATAGTAGACAATGGTCTGATCACCGCAACAGGCACAGGTGCAGCTACAGGGTTTCTCTTTAGGACCCCGGGGAGTGAGAGTCGTGCCTTATGGTGTGTTCATTGTACACTGAAAGTCGGAACTTGGAGCTCGAAACAACGTAACCCTAAAGTTGAGCGTTTCCCAGCCTCACAAACGTACAACAAAACATGTAACTATTGTTTACGTGAGTAGCAGATAGCGTAAATTATATGTCTGGCTGATGAGATTAATTAATTGGGGGGTTCTGATTAAAATTCTGACTTGGAGTACAGAAATTCCGACATTTGTGCATAACTGGAAGGCACCATCAGTCCTAGCACACAAACGCCGGGCTGTCAATATGAATCTGAGGGGGTCATATCCCCCCCATCCTAGTGCCAAACCGACACCCCAATCATATTTAATGTATGATCTGTATTCCACAATTTCAACTGGAAGTTTCTTAAACGTTTTTTTAATGTTCACTAATTTAAAAAAAAAAGAAAAGAAAAGAAAAGAAATATCCTGGGTAACGTAGATGTTCAAGTTTGAATTAATGAATCCAATTTTAACCATTTTTTAAATCTGAGCAATTTAATCAGATCAATTCTTTTCAAAATAAAATATGTCAATGCTATAAATTCAGTGCTATTTTTATTCAGTTGCGACGTGCAAGAGATTGAAAACCTCCTCATGGTCTGAATTATTTAGTGGTTTCAGGGTAGAACAAGGGCCCTTGAACATGTCAGAGATTAAGGATGTTTATTGTCTCGGGGCCCCAAGTAAGTCAAGGCATTGAATTTGTAGCTTTTCAAAAAAAAGATTTAAGTTTAGCTCCCTCTCAAAACTCTGTGCACATATATGTTGCACATACATACAAACAAACAAACACCCACACTCTCTCACAGAGACTTGCTGCTTGGGAATTAGGTCCCCTCAACTTCCTGGGGCCCCACCCTGCCTTTGCTCTTGCGCTCCAGCTCAGCACCTCTTTCACGTGGGAATGAGCTCTTGTCTGGAGGAAGAACACACAATGGCACTTCCCACAATGCCACATTTACAGGCCCTCACACAGGGCCGGAGGAACAATCAGCCAATCAGACACTGTCAGGCCATAGCCCCCGTGGACAATCATCAATTGTTGTCCAGGAGGAAGATAGGGGAAACAACAATCAGTCGCCTTGGTTAAGTGACTTTTCTTCATGTCTTTTACTGCTGTTCTCTATACAATCAGGGATCAACATGTCCACTTCCTCCGTCTGGATCCCCATGAGGGATTTGCTCGAGAGACAGGGTGACCAGAAAAAGAGAAGGGGGAGGCCGAAAAGGGGGTGAATGGTTAAAATATTAAAACTTAGGGATAGATTCATGGAGCAAAGTCTAATTATAGTGTTTGAGTATTGTGGTGTAATTATAGTGCATGCAATCGAAACTGTATTTAACTCATTGTGTACACTCCTGGGCCAATAACCATCCACATGATAAAATAGTTCATTGTTGTTTCTTAGAAATGAGTTACCAAGTATTTCAGGGTGAGTAAGGGGCCCAAGAAAACCCACGTCAGCTGACTCACAGGTTGAAACCAAGGCTACTCTTCTGGAGAAAATGTGTCACTACTATTGCACAATTATTGTCCAAAAGTGGCGCTGGTCCAGAAAACAGTGGGAAAAAATAGCACTGGTTTCACTTCATCACAAATCTGTTTCAGTCTATAAATAACTACAACTGTACTGAGGCAAGCTTAAATACTGACTTTTTCTTAGGTAATATGCAGTGTTTCAAGAAATATTCAAATATTTATTAAGTTAAAGCAGAAATATGATAATTTAAAGATTACTTAAGCAGAAGTACTAACAGCAAATTTCATTACAGCGGCTATAATTTAAATTTCTATATTAACAATGGATTAAACCGGATTGTATCTTGCATCTTTTAGCTAATTGTTTTGGTTTTCAGGCCCACATCACTGTTATTTTTAAGTCATGGCCAACAGTTGTTTTCAGCAAAAAAGCTCAGGAAACTCCCTTTACATCACTTTCTCAAACTGCAAATGGACAAACTTGGCACCAAGGTGAACATAAGCTGCATTTCCACCGCAGCAACTTTCTCGGACTTGGAACTTTTGGAGGAACTCCCCACAGGGATCATGGTTTAAATTAAGTTACGGGAACATATTTAATCTCCTAAAAAGTCCCTTGCCCGGGGCGTCGTACTTTCCAAAAGTACAGCAACTTTCCTCAAACCACAATCTGCATCCGCAAACAAGTTTGCATCATCAACATGGAGTTGGAGAAGAAAGCACACATTAGATAGGACCAAATTTCGTCACTGTTGTATGGTCACACACAAAAACGATGTGTAAAAATAGCCATTGCTTCTCATGTACGCAGGCGACAACGGGCTGAACAAACCTCTTAGTTTCTTGAAGAGTTTTTCCAGGGACTAAAGTGTGTGGAAATGTAATTATAGTTGGGTATTTGGTAGATTTACAAAATATAATTTTCTCAGAAATTGGCAGAGACCAAAACCAGGAGGGTAAATATTGGACTAACACTCACCACTACCTCCAAAACAGTTATTGCTGGTTTAAGTATCGAAAGTTGAGAACTTAAATTAAAGTGTAAGCTGTATTATGGTTGGTCCAATTGAAAATAGATTTACTTTATATACTGTTGGGAAGATAATAGAATAGAAAATGCACTGTCTAATTAAGTATTGTACATGATTTAATGTTCTTAGTTACATGAATTCTCTGATAATATGCCAAACAATACACAAGCACACAGTCTATTATTCATGTTTTGTGTGTTTCAGTTTTGGAGCCTCCAGTGCTGCTTAATAATTTGACAGATTGTACCGTCAACGTCAGCAGCTCAGTCATTCTTAGCTGTCCCTCTGAGGGCGTCCCACCCCCAACCATCACGTGGTACAAGGATGAACGTGCTCTGTCTCAGGGATCAGGTAAAAAAAAACAAAAAAACCCAACAACAAACATAAACATAAACATGTAGCTGTATTCTGTATTCAGACTTTGTACCATTGTATTCAGGTATTGTGATATCACCAGAAGATGGGACCCTCCATATTGATCGTATTACAGGGGAGGACCAAGGCCTGTATACGTGCCAGGCCACCAATGAGAGGGGATCTGCAGAGAGCTCTGCCTATATATGGGTCAATAGTGAGTATCTGTCAACCAGCAGTATTTTTAAAGCATCTGTGCCTTTGATTGACTGTGTTTACGTCTTCTCAATGATACAACTCTTCCATATATGGGTATGTCTGAAGGTCCATTGTTCTCTGTTCTGTAAATAGATGTATCGTCTGGACGTATAGAACAGTATTTCACATTGTTTTTATGGATGTAGTATTAATACACGGAGACATAGAGTATCAGTTCTATTAATGGAAGCTGATATGTCTGTTTCTGAATAAACATTGATCAAAGAAGGTCTCAAGATAACCCCAATGTGGGACACACTTGGCCTTTTGTTCAGTTTCCCTCATTCACACACACCCACACTCACACACTCATACGTCCGGTGGTGGCAGAAGAGGCAGTGTGGTTCTACTACATCCCCCAGTTTGAGCACCGTTCCCTGGCAGAAGTGGTGGACGCGCTTCCCAGTCTGGGTCTGGAGAGAAGAGTGACCATGAGTGTGTGTTTGTGTGTGTGTGTTGTTGTGTTCTGATCAGTCAGGAAGGAAACTGTCTCCCCTTTTTATTTCCTCTGGAAGGACAAGGCCTGCATCTCAGTTCCGCACTGCAGTGAACTGTGGGCATTTCTATTTCTTCACATTAAAAAAAGACCAGAATAAATAAACTAATGGTTTAATGAGGAGGATGGATGCTTGTGTTTATGGACGTATGACGGTGAAAACACAGTGCCCCCATTTGGGGGGGTGGAGAAAAGTACACACAACATGTGTCTAAAAACCACAATTAAATGTCTTTTTTTTTGTCCTGTGCAGCTTAAACATAATTTAATGTACAAATTAAGGTTAATTAAGCACTAATGTGTATTTGTGGTTTGTGTGTATGTGCAGGTGCCTCAGAGGCCTCATTTCTTGAGATTCCCACACTCACCTGTACCTGTGTGGTGGCCACTCTCTTCTGGCTTTTGCTCACGCTCTTCATACGCAAACTGAGACAGGTGAGAGGGAACAAAAAAAAAAAAAGGGTTTCCTGGTCTTTTATTATCTTAGCTTCATGATCGAGGGCGTAGGTTTGCATATGGATATTTCGATATTTCGAGACACAAACCCACGCCCTTGTTCCTGATTATGTTACTGGCAGAACGTACAAGATTTCCATTCATCAACAGCGTTGCAGGCATTTCTCTTACATCCTTCCATTTTCACTTGAGTCATCGTTATGTTACCAATATTTGAAAGTGAGTTAATATGTTTGTATGGGTGAATACGTGTAGTTGTCAGGGTTTTTTTACTGGGCTGTTTGCAGCTCTTCCAGGCCTTTGTCCTCTTCATCTCCAACTATAAACTATAGAAAACAAGTCAGTTTGTTTGCATAATGAACAGATTAGATTAGATTAAATATTATTGCCAGTATACTCTAAGGTTAGTCTGTTGTCTAGCTATGTCTAACTAGGTATAAAAAATAATTAGTAGTTCAGGTACAACAATATAATATATATTATATGTAATATATTCTACAGATGTAAATAGTAAAAAACAAAATAGCACAATGTCTGATTGCTCAACTTTCTCATTTGAATGCAAGAGGTTAAACCACAATCTAACACAGGTTGATTTTTAACTAACAATGCTTTTTGGTGCCATGATTTTAGCCCTCAGATGTTGGAGTTTCCCATTAGCACCAGAATGCATTTTCAAAACAGTCCTAGTATAATCTCCACTTTTGAAGAACACAGGTAATAGTGCAGAACATCAGTTTTACTTGCATATTTGCTCTCCTCCTTCTTCTTCTTCTTCTTCTTCTTCTTCTTCTTCCTCGCCGGAGAACAGAAACTGTTTTAATGTTGACTTATTTTATTTATTTTTCAAAAATAAAGTCCAACAACTCAAACACCAAACAAGAGTACCTGTCGATCATTCTGGACACCGGAGAGGGGCCGATAGAGGAGCAGTGTGAGAGACTGCAATACGACCCCAACCAATGGGAGTTCCCCCGAGAGCGACTCAAATTAGGTACACTTCTTTTTTTTGTTTTAAAAAAATACATGAATAAGATCATGATTAAGTTGAGCTGTGTGGGATTTGAGAGGGAGAGAGGGAAGGTGTTTAAGATCACAGCACAGATACTCAGATTTTCTCATAGGTCTTATCAGACTATTATTGGGAGTGACTCTCATTCCATTAATCAGACTTTGTGTCTGTGTTGTCTAATCAAGTCCAGCAGGTGGGGGTGTTAACTGTGTTGACTGGGACTAATGAGCTCTCACTATCATCAGGGTGGAGTTGGGTTAGTTAGATGGACTGTTGATGGGGTCTCTTATCAGCATCTCACATCCGGGATGGATGATGATAGTAATTAATAAAGTTGCTCAATTAGACACAAAAACACGCCCGCTGTCAGCATCACTCACATTCTTTGTCCCCCCCTCAGGAAAACCTCTGGGCCGTGGAGCCTTTGGGAAGGTGATGCAGGCATCTGCGTTTGGTATAGACAACAGCACCGGCTGCAGCACTGTGGCTGTGAAGATGCTCAAAGGTATAACATGGTGTCCCTGGCTTCTTGAGAGAAAAAAATTATAATTCACTCAATGTGCCACTTTTGTTTTTTCTGCCTTTTGTCCACCAGAGGGAGCTACAGCCAGTGAACACAAAGCTCTAATGACTGAACTGAAGATCCTCAACCACATTGGAAATCATCTGAATGTAGTGAATCTCCTGGGAGCCTGCACCAAGCAGGGAGGTGTGTGTGTGTGTGTGTGTGTTTTCCAAAATGTGCCAATAAAAATATGCAAGTTCATCTTTACGTACAGCCACTGACAAGCTATGAGCTTGTGTGTTTGTGCTCTCACACTCACTTCTCATAATTATTTTTGTCATTCATGTTTTTTCTGTGTGTGACCAGGACCACTGATGGTCATCGTCGAGTATTGTCGCTATGGAAATCTTTCTACCTTCCTGAAAAGCAAGAGGGAAGTGTTTGTGCACGATGTGGTGAGTCTTAAAAGCACAGTTAAAGATGCTGTCTTGATAGATACATTTCACATAAGGCATAAAATGTCACACATGGCCCACACTTCTCCTTACAGTTGAGAAAATAGCAAAAACAATGACTTGGTGCTGCACGCACTTACAAAGTCATACGCTCAGAAACTCACTTCTGCATTTATTTGAGGTTTGAAGGTGTTATCTGTTCTTGAGCAGGATGTTTACTTCCTTAATTTCTTCATAGTTCTAGAAATAACTAAAATAGTGGACCCCATAGATCATTTTCATAGAGCAAAACATCTCATCTTCACAGCATGTTGAGCCCTTTATAACCTTTAAATGTCATAGTTTTCGACCTCTGTCATACAGTACTCGATAACATTTGACTGGTTTTTCCCCACCGCAGCCAGCCAAAGGGCCAGGATGTGTCTGCAGCGTGTCTGACAGCCAGAGCAACATTAGAACAGAGTTTGATGAGAGAGATGATAAAGAGGATGAGCAAGGTAAGACAGGCGCTTAGTGAACATGTTCCTGTTTGTGCATAATCAAACTGCTTGATTAAAATCTCCCTCATACACATACCCCCCCCCCCTCTCTTTCTTCCTCTAGATCCCACACCTTTATTCCTGGAGGATCTCATTTCCTTCAGCTTCCAGGTGGCGCGAGGGATGGAGTTTCTGGCCTCTCGCAAGGTCCGATATTGATACTGATGTGTGTATTTTTGCGTGTGCGGATGGAGGTAAACGTGTGATTCATATGTGTCGTTATTTGTGTTTCTATAACAGTGTATTCACCGAGACCTGGCAGCCAGGAACATTTTGCTTTCTGACAATAAAGTGGTCAAGATCTGTGACTTTGGCCTGGCCAGAGACATCTACAAAGACCCCGACTACGTCCGCAAGGGAGATGTGAGTACACGAGAGCAACCACTGACCTCGTCACTGAGGTGCAAGGGTATCACAGAATACCAATGAAAGAGGGAAATGCCATATTATTCAACATTTGGATAATGATCAGTTGTTATTAAAATATTTTGTGGCATGGACTTTAATTCTGAACTCATTACTGGAAACTGAATTCAACCTAAAGTTCTGTAATCAAAGAAACATTTTTCACACAAATATTTTTCCAATTGGATCAGTAAATAATTCAGATTGTGTGTTTACCACATTACCGCACTAACTACAGAAGGGAATGGTTATTTATGTGATGTGTTTTGCGTCATGTAACTGTTGCTGACAACAAGAACTTCTTGTTCATGTTTTGGAAATGTTAAGAAATGAAAATCACGTAACATTTTTTCTTCAGCTGGCCAAACTTTCAATATTTCCTCGCAAGACGTCTTTTGTAACCCTGTTATGTGATTGGCTGGCAGGCTCGCCTCCCTCTCAAGTGGATGTCTCCAGAGTCCATCTTTGACAAGGTGTTCACCACCCAGAGTGACGTATGGTCCTACGGCATTCTGCTGTGGGAGATTTTTTCTTTGGGTAAGAATCCCTCTCTGAGCATGAAGTGGAAAATATAACTTGAAACAGAAGCCCTGCAACAAACACTAAGATCTAATACCTTATGATCTTATACTATTCAGATATTGATGTATGGATGTGCGTGTTTATCCAATAGGAGCGTCCCCGTACCCTGGTCTTCACATCGATGAAGAGTTCTGCCACAGGCTGAAGGGGGGAACAAGGATGCGAGCGCCTGAGTACAGCACACCTGAAATGTGGGTGGATATGGGTTTTTTTAAACACTGACCCTACTAAAATCATCAGAGGAGGCAGGGATACAGTTAAATAAAAAACATAGATCACTACAGGGGGAATCAGTGACCCAGACAAAACACCTGTATCTTTGTGTGTGCAGTTACAGCACGATGCTGGCATGCTGGGAGGCCAGTCCCTCAGATCGACCCACTTTCCCTAACCTGGTGGAGACCCTTGGAGACCTGCTGCAAGAGAGGGTTCAGCAGGTCCGGATTGTTTATCCTACATCTTCTTTTTTTTTTACACAAAAGAAAGAGACACAAATGGTCTGACAAGTGCAACAATTCTTCCTTCTATTGCGCAGGAAGGGAAGGATTATATTCCTCTGGGATCTTTTACACCAGGAGACAATGATCGCAGCGAGAAAGAAAACCCGCTTGCAGTCACAAACCTGAGGTAAGGAAGCAAGAAAGAGGAAATGAAAACATTATGCGGATTGGTATACTGCATGTAGGTCTGAGCCACTGCACCTTAATGTACATGTGCATGTGCATGAGTACTCAAGTATTGTAGTGAAGTGCTGTAGAAGTATATTAAATACAAAGGAAGGTATAGAAATGAAAGGTGAAGATGTGAGAGTGATGTAAGGTATATGAAACAACAGGAAACGGGTTGAGAAAGTTGGGAAATTTCCAACTCATGTTTTTAATCTGAATCTATTCTATCTAGTTACATGCGGGGTATGGCCACACTTCAGATTTTTGAGGAACTGCACTGCGAGGAGCTAGACAGCTCTGATGTAAGAAAACACCTTTACTTCTTCTTTACCACACGCAAACACACACTTGATCCTCACTTTGTCAAAAATGAAACCACATACAAATTTCTGAATTTTGTCTGAAAAAACAATGATAAGCTGCATGTCTGCGTCCCCTCTGTTTCAAGGATGAGCAGAGTGACAGCGGCATGGTCCTACCATCCGAGGAGCTGAAGCATTTAACTTGGAATAACGGCGCCAAGAACAGGAAACTCAGCAGGTGATAACGTCTAATCTCTGACTGCTTTGACGTGTCAACTATCAACCCAGACATTTCATGCTCTATAGAGAGAGATCTAAGATTTAACACTATCCCTACAGTGACCTCAACACGTAAGCTGAACCCTGTGACCTCCATTTGTGGCATGCTACAACAGAAAATCCCCTCAAGATCCCCTCTTACACTCATCACAATATCAATACTAACTAGAAAACTGCATTTCCTGCGGAAAATCTGTGGATCCTTCTGCTGAAATGCCTGATACAAAAATGTGAAATGAGTAATTCAAAAATTGTAAAGGATTTAAAAAAGTTGAATACATGTTTAATAGTCTCGTGTACAGTTTAAAGTTTGATTGAAGCCTGTAACGCAGACAAAGTATGTAGAAGTAGTGGAACTTCAAAGTGTTGAAGGTTTGTAGAAAGATTTGAAGGTTGTGAATTTGAACGTGAAAAAAGTTGAATATTTTAAAAAAGTGTGAATGGTACAAATAAGTGAAATAATAGCTATCATGTCCTAAATGAGCTGAACGTTGTGATATTTGAATGTTTTCTGTAGGACAGGAGTTGTTAGGTGCCAAAAAACCTAGGTGGAAGAAAAATAAAGATTTGAAGAGCAGCAGCATTCGATTCGATGAAACGATTTCTCCACAACAAATAGCATGAGTGGATGTTGACATAAAAAGCATAATAAACCAAGATAATGACTCTTATTTTGTATGTTTTTTTTTTGTTATGTTCAGGTTCTTTTCCTTCACTAAGTGTCGGGACAAACAGGCACCTTTCCTGTGCGGTGACACCACAGGTCTCCGTGACGACGACCCGTCTATCTTGCCGTGTGATTGGGAGTCTGACGAGGACGGCTCTCCTCCTCCGGACTACAACTCTGCTTTCCTCTACCCGTCCCTCTAGCATATGTTCCTGTCTAACTCTTTTGACGACTTCACACAGGGTATATATATATATATTTTTTTCTGCTTGTCCTTTTGAGTCAGTCAGAACTCACGCTGCCTTTAACCTTTGCTGTTTGCATCCTCTACCTCATCATATTATCTCCACGTATTCTGATTTTCTCTAGATTTAACACATGCTGGAAGCCTGTTCAGTGTTACCAAGTATTATCTTGCAATACCACACGTAACCCCTTCAAGAGCAGCTACGTATTACCTGATTGTACTCATCACAGTTATGCAGAATGTATTTACCAACCTACAACTACTAGAGCTTATTGTATTGGTACCTCATGTGCTGAGCTTTGTGAAGAGGAACACTGCTGTATGAATTAATTGTTTCTCCTACACAATTACTATGCTGGAAAAGAAAAAAGTTGTTATCCACTGAATTATAATATGTGTTAGACAGGATGTATCTGTATTTATTTGAATGCTGTAATCATTTCCTGGACACTTGTTTGTGAATGTAAATATTCACTCAGTTGTTGGTTTATTAGATAGTAGCTAGATACAATTAGTCTAACGCAACAGCAATAAAATGTACTTTCATAAAGGTTATAATGTTCAGTTTTATTCGAAGGGTGGACAAAATATTAGAAAAACCCTTCAGCAAAATATGTCATGCAGTTGAATCATCTTTTTAAAACTTTAAGAGAAACAATATTACAACAAACACAGTCTATTTCCCTGTTTTGGATGGAAAATCTGACATTCTTTTATTCACCCTCAAACAAAAATCCAAATTTAGTGAGCTCCAGCGCTCCTGCTGGAGGTTAGTGTGGATGACTTTCGGCAGACCACACTGACATTTATTAGTCGCGCCCTCATGTTAAGCCTTTCTGGAGAGGACTGTGCCATTTGGGTGCGATCTGATTTCTCATTTTACCTTTTCGTACCTTGGAAAGATTTCTTTAGAGCAAAACATATTCCTTTAGGCCTCAGCGGAAGCGACTCATACCTTTTGAAGATCCTCTGATGCTCCAGTGGAACCGTCCTACCAAAGTCCTTCTTATTCACATAATCAACTCTGTCCACATTAATGAGAAAATGAGTTTTACCCTTCAATTACAAAAGGAGAAGGGGGATAAATACTGGGATTGATTTTAAATCGGATTGTTGTAACCATGTAAACCTTTGTATTTGTATTCTTTTGATCTTGTGGTCCATGACCTGTACTGATTCAGATGCAACAGACCTTGTCTGTTCTATGTTCACAAGAGCTAAAACAAAATATAAGGGCTGTTGTATACATTGGTTTTAGCTAGATATACCTAATAACCAGACAAATGAGTGTATATTTAATTCTATATTCATTATGTTTTTATATAGAATCAAGTCATTAAGAATCGACATGCGTATAAACTTCTTCACGCTGCCTTTTGCAATATATTTGTATTTCCCAAATTATTGAATGCATGAACATTATTTCAGTTAAGTGTAATGATTTCCCCATACATATTCCTTTTTTTTCTCCAAACCATTCAAGTTAAATTATTTTTTAAGCAAAACATACCAAACATTTACGACTTCCAGCTTCTCATTTATGAGAAATTGCTGCTTTTCTTTGTCTTCAGTGACAGTGATGTGATTATTTTTTTTGTTTTGGACAAAAACATTTGCACATAATTTGCATGTTTTATAAGACCTAGACCTATATCTACACACAATCTATATGTATGTATGTACTTGACAGCATTTTGATCTCGTTTCTCGTTTTCAGATACAGATTGCGTTAACAGATTTTACATGTGGTCTGTGAATTAACAAGAAAAACTGTCAACTAGCTCACATTTTTTCAAACAAGTGAGATATACATCACACAAACATTGTCGACCGTTACCAAGACAAACTTCAAGGTTTGTGCAGCCTTGGTGCATTGTATTTGCTTGTATTTAGTTTTAAAGGATGCTTAATCATTGAAAATGTTTTTAATGTTGTCTCTACGCTTCTATAAACATGTTTTAAAGCATTTGATTTATGTCCTTGAATGCAAAAAAAACCCTCACAAAAATCCTGCATGTATCAGTTTTGGTATTCTTTATTAAAATACTGCTGTACACACAAATATTGCAAAATTTGAGACAATGAACACAAGAGGGGCATAAAACATACTAAGATGGTGATTGTAGGTGTGTTGATGTGGGGGAGGAGAAGATGGTCATCACTAATATTAACTGGAGTGTGTGTTATTGATGTGGAAGATGGTGATATGAGCACTGACATTGTGTAGGCCGAGTTGGGGGCGTGTGTGTGTCTGTGTGTGTTTGAGGGTTTTCTAAAGCACCACATTCACCAAATGTGTTTTTGTCCGTTTTTACTAAAACTGAGGAAGTAGTACATGATCTTACACAGCTGGCTCCCTGCAGGTTTGTTGCCCTTGAGCACAGGCCATGAACATCCGTGACAACCGTCTGCAGCCAAGACACTGTTCTCAATTGAGCCCTTCACCTCAATTTGTCTCATATCCGACAGCGCTGTTCACACACATTACCTTGGTGTTCTACGGTATTACGTTTGTACACATTCTGCCAAAAGTACTGAGAATAAAACGAAGGCAGAGGAATCAAGAACAGAGCTTGGACTGATCTCTTTACCTCGGGTTTGCACTCGATTAATTTGGTCAGTGTCCTGTGCTTAAGGGCGACACGAAACCCCTCACAGCATGATCTTCACAATGCCGTTAACTTCCTAAAAACCTCAATCTGAAGACGTCCCACCCACTCCCACTGTAGCTCATCTATCTGACTGGACAGGGGGCAGCCAATGACAGCCAAAACACATTCAATCATTGGGCCCCTCCAGCTGTTTGTCATCCTGAGAGAAATCCAAGCCTTTCAGAGTGAGTGCAACAGCCAGCGACCACTGCTTTGTCTCCAGCACGAATGTATATCATGATCTTTAAAAGTCAAATTAAAAAAAATAAACTGTTGGTGCCCTGATCCTATTCTCTCCTTCGCCCTCCACCCCTTCCCCCTTTCCCTAAACCCCTGCTGGAATTGGTCCACAGAATAACAAAGAGTTGAATTGAGGCCAAAAATTAATTGCCCTCATTCCCTCCCCCCCATCATGCATTCCTGCACAAAATCTGAGCAAAGAGAAAAACCAGCTAGAAAAATCACAAAAAGCATCACTTTTTTTTCTCAAATGTCGAGGGGCCCGAGACCCCCTGAGGGGGCAGTGAAGTGTGGGATGAAAGCAGGAAGAAGAAGGGAGAGTAAGAGAGAGACAGAGAAAAGGGGACATTGGGGGGGCGGGGGACAAAATAAGGACATTCCACATAGAGGCAGCTGTGGCTCCACCTCAAAAGAAGCCCCACCCGCGGGCTACACCCAAGTGCTGGACAGCCAGACCGAAAATGACCCATCCTTGAGCAGTTCATGTCACGATAGCGTCCATTTAACCAAAGGTGGTTGCTGTGTACGTAACAAACACTTGGTTGACGGCATCAGGAGAAGACACCCCTTCCACAGTGCCAACAAAAAAACACATTTTAACCCCCCCCAGATCTCAAGTCCCAGTCCATGCCGCTTGCCCACCCACCCACACATATGAGCCTCCACAATCTCCTGAACTAAAATGTCAGAAATCCGCAGATTTTTTTTCCAGTTTTACAAACCATTCCCACCCACCCAAGTGGTTTGTCCTTTCTGAGGGGGTAACCGACAACTAAGGCAAAGGTGGGCTGGCCCATTTCATGAAACAGGTGCCATCCCACCCCAACGAAAGCCTCGAGTGGTGTGCCCCTGTGTCCTAGTGCGTCATTATGAAGGGGTGTGGTCTCCAGCCTGAAGAGGGACACAGTCAATAGAAAAAAAGCTGGATTTCTTTGTTTGTTTGTTTTTTGTCATTCCTAGTCTGCTCTTGTATTTATGTCCGTGTGTGTGACTTTAGCTCTCTGTACACCCTGTAGGCCACTCACACATATTCATAAAAATAACAAAAAATTAACAAAAAAATTAAAATCTTAGTGCATCCTCCTCTGAAAAATAAACCCCAATTGTAGAAATAAACAATAAAAGCAGGAAAAAAGTTCAAAACCTCATGGTTTGTTGTTTCTCGTTTTGTTCCCCAAATCTAAAAAAATGTCATCATACTTGTTCGTCACAGCTTCCGTATTTGTCCTTTTTCTTTTTTTTTCTCCTTTTGTTTTACGATTTTCAGCTGCGGGGTTTAGGAAAACTAAAAAAAATACACTTTAGAAAAAAGCCTTCCTGGTGTGACAGGGTCAGTGTATGTGACTGAGGTTCACGAAGCCCTGCCCCGCTGCCTTCGCCATGCTGATGTCATCTCCATGAGCCTGGTCCTCCCCCTGTAGTGCAATAGTGTGCTCCAGGTCCGGAAAAATCCCATCCCGGGCCCCTAAGAGGGCGCTACAGAGAGCCGGAGGCTGCGGCCTGCAGCTCCTGGAAGGTACTGTCGAAGCAACGCTTCAGGTCCGAGTAGGTCACAACCAGGACGCTTTTTTCATCCCGAGACACCAGGCTGATCTTCTCAGGAACGCCCGCGTCCAGCTGTGTGAAGACAAGAATATACAGTGATTATTTCCAGGTAATTATGCACTCATGAACATAGTTATGCATATTCAGCAAATAAAGCCTCTTAAATCTGACACACTTGACCTTTAAAATGAGTTAAAGTATTAAAACTACTATGACAAAGAAGCACTTTTACAATACTGAAAATAAATTATCTTTAAAGATTTATGTTGTGTGCAGTTCTCTTATATCAGATAGTGTTATTACATTTGTATGTCAAATCACGTCAGCTTTCTGAATTAAAAACAGAACATTCCTAGCTGGAGGGTCTTGATTATGGTCTTGTGTTGTGCATCTGCTTCAATATGCAGAGCTCTTTGACTCTGAAGCATTTCTCTTTAAGCAAAGCTTCTTGCTCACTCGAGGGACTGCCATCATCTTTTCCACCTGTGGTTCTGGTTCAGGGAGCACAGCCACACGTGGTTCTTTGGGAATCACAGTGACCTGTGGTTTTTCAGCAACCACAATCAGATGCGGCTCTTTGGGGGTCACAGCTAATCTTTGGAAGGGATAATGACATCTGGTAGCTGAGGTCTGATCTCAGGCTGTGGTTTTTCGGCGGCACTCCTAAGCAGGGGATGCTCACCCTCAATCTCCTTGTAACGTATGGTCTCATTTGGGAAGTTGGTTTCAGTCGATTTCACCCAGAAGGGTGCTTTCAGAGGCTGAGGCTCGTCTTCTGGCTCCACTTCTTCAGGAACTAACTGTAGTCCTATGCGCCACTGGATATGTCTCAGGACTTTTCCTCTTGGTTGAATTTTGCAAGTAAGCTGTTCTCAGATGCCACAGCACTCTTTTTAGCTGCCCCCCTGAACAGGAGGTACGCAACCTCATCAATCTTCTGGGAACAGATGTTGTCATTTTGGAGATTGGCATTGGTTGATTTCAGGCAAGGGTCTGAGTCTGTTCTGGCACCTGTGATGGCTCAATTGTCTGGTTGAGCTGCCGTTCTTAAACTGACCTTACAAGTGCATCAAGAAGTCCAAGTTGCCCATCAACAAAGACAAGTTTGTGAGATGGATCAGCCTTAGAAAGCTCTTGGAGATAAATCCTCAATTCAGTCTCAATTGCATGGTTGATTACAATTGAGTTTAGCCCAAGCTTTATTGGCTGAGACTGTTTTGGCTCAACTTTTTCAAGGGCCACAGTGGGAATCCCAGTAATCTGTGGTTCCATGGGGATCACAGCCACCTGTGGTTCTTCAGGGACGATGTCCACATGTGGTTCCTTCAGGGTCACAGCTACCTGTGTTTCTTCAGGATTTTCAGCAACTTGCTCAGGGGGTGAGACAGCTACTTTCGATGGCTCAGGTCTCGTGTCAGGCTGTTTTTCAGCTGCACTGCTGACCAGGGAAAGCTCAACCTCACTAGGCTCCTGGCAAGAGATGGTCTCATTTGGGAGGTTGGTGCCAGTTGGTCTGAGACAATGATTTACTTTCAGAGGCTGATCTGGCTCAACTTCTTCGTGAATCTTTGGGTCCTTTGCGCCAGATGAATTCTATATTGTTTCCTGTTAGTATGACTTTACACGAAGTGTACTTCACCTTGGGAGGACGTGGCTTTGCAGCCTGTTGTTCCTCAGGATCAAAATCTAGGTCCTCAGAGATGAGAGTTTCCTGCAGTTCTTCAGGAGTAAGTTCAAGTTCACGGTTCAATACAGGAGGCCTATTAATAAAAGGCACCACCTCTACTGATGCTGTTGGTAATCCGCTTGTTCATGCCTTTTTTGCAGCTTTTTCCACTTGTCTCCATTGTGAAAAAGTTCCTCAATGTTCCGATCTGTTTGTTTTCTTGTGCGTTTTCTACTTCACTGTACTCGACGGTGTGTCACTGTACTTGGCTGTACTCAACGGTGTTTCAGTGTACTCAATGGTGTGTCACTGTACTTGACTTCACTCAACGGTGTTTCACTGTACTCAATGGTGTGTCACTGTACTTGACTGTACTCGACGGTGTGTCACTGTATTTGACTGTCTGACTCCAACTGAAATTTAGATTTTCCACTATTTTCTGACATAGCCTGGCTAATTATTTGATCATGCTTATTGGTTGAAGCTCTACTTTTAAGCAGCAGGTGGGGAGTAAGAGCATTTACTGATAACCTTTTACATCACGTATGTAGACAGTTTTTGAAGTGAGTAGATTTATGTGGAAATGATGAAACAGATCAGTCAATGGTAAAATGTCAAAAGTACAAAATGACACAGCTTTATCCGGTTTCAGAATTAGTTTATAGTATACTGAAACGAGGAACAGAAGAAAGAAAGCAAAACACGATCTGTGTTGGTTACATTTTTTTCGCTTTTTTTATTTTTTTTATTTTTAGGGCTGCTTTAAGATGTTTTTTGGATTTAGAAATTGAGATACAACTTGTTTGAATCTGTGTTGATTGTAAAACATTTCTAAACATATTACTCCGTTTAAAAAGTGCTGAGATCATTTCTGCTGCTCTTGCCCATGACCGGCTGGTAACCAAATGTCGATGATGGAAGAAGGCCAATAATAGACCTACTTTTACTCTCTCTCTTCTGCAATCGGTTGGCAAATGCATGCATGTTTTTTTTAGCCGTGCATATTAAGCATGAACAGATGTTCTGAAAATAGGTCATTTTGCATGTGTGACAAATGACTTCATTATCATGGACAACTTTAAATATCATCAATTTAGTTAAAGAAAAAAAAAAGAAGAAAGCTCACTAACTTTGTTGAGGCAGGAGACAATGTGGCTCAGGTCGATCCAGGGCATCCCAGCTTCTGTCACCTGGTGAAACAGGTGATCCCGGAAAAGCTTCAAAAGGTAGCGGTCACCCGTCTCCGACCACGTCGGGTCCTTCTGGAACCTGATTAACACACACAAACACACAAGGTCACAGAGTAGCAACAAAACCACAAGTTATGTACTGGCGGATCTTTATACTAGAGCTACTCACTCTGGCCGCTCGTTGATGGTGCCCAGTTTGGCCAACAGGCGGAAAAGACGGCCGTTTTGCACCTCCTGCAAATAAACAAAGATTTGTATTCAACAGCCCCAAACATGTTTTTTATGATATGTAACACAGTTATGTTGATGCTCACAGGGTCATTCCAGCAGACAAACATGATCAGACAAATAAGCAGCTTCACAGAAGGGATCACAGGAAACCAGATTTTCAAATTAACCCATTTCGGGTCCTATCAAGTGCTTTTGTAACTGTGGGCGAATGCTTGATGGACCACACAGGGTTAAAGAAATATAATTTTCTTAACAGGCTAAATAAAATGGCACAAATGTGAAGTAACAAACTTTGTATTTGGCACAAAGGCAGTATAATAGTGCTCCTGCAGGCTGTAGGAGGCAGCAAAACTCAGCTTTGGTCAGAAAGTGATGAACACTGCTGTAGGGTTGTTGCTGTGGTTCGGTTTTACACCATCACAGTTGTACCAAGAAAGAAACACTACGGGGTGTGCTGACACTGCAGGTTGAGGGGTAAATGAAAATAAACATGCAAACAAATAAATTAATTAATTATCAATGAATACATGAAGGCACTTCCTCCTTACAAGTAATGGAAATATAAAGACTATTTATCCCTGCAGAGACTACTGTCAGAAACTGAAACCTGTCACTTGACTTTCTGTCCATACATGGTGCTACACCCTGTTTTCATACAGTTCCCAAAAGACACTTCCTCCTTACTGAAAGTCAACCAGAAGAAGTTGCATTTTCTTCATCCATTTTGTACGCAGTCTGGTCTAATTATTAAATAATAATCCAGCTCCAACGTCACTGAGGAATCTAAAAAGCTCTGAAGGATCAACTGTGCACTAAGCTGCAGATGATGACTTGATGTTTTTGATTCCACATCAGATCACTGATTAAGTTGTAGCTCACCTTTCACCTCTGCAGATATAATTCACTCCTGCCTCTCCTTTCTCTTCCTCCTCTCTGCCTGTCTCACCCTGTCAAACGTTTTCTGCACTGTTGGACAAAGTGAAAAGTGTTGAAGTCAACCGAGCATGTTGGTGTCCTCCAACATCAGTTGATCCAAACTAACGTCTTGGGAGATGTGAAAAGTTTAACACTGGACTACTAATGCCATTTCAAGATCTAATTTTTCACTACAGGTTGGTGTCTTTTTGTGGCCAGCATCTGCGTGCTCGGACTGTATTTTAAGTGTTACTTCCACATTGGCCCAAACACTTGATGATTGCTCCCTTAGCTGGCTTGCATGAAGTGTTATCGGTGTCCACCCTCGATTCCTGTTATACAAAACACCAGCTGTTTTCACGTTGGTTGAACCTTCCCCCCACAGTCAAACTTCATTTTTTTCGAATTTGCACAAGGGAGTAAACACACCGACACGCGAGCAGCGTCGTCACAGCCCAGTCCAGCAATATTTATATAATCACTATGGCAACAATTAATACTGTTTGCTAATGGCAACCTAGCAGCTGTTACTGTCAAGCCATGAGCATCCTAAAAGTTATGACTGGAGAACTTTAATTAAAAACAAAAGGCATATAAGAATAAAGGCTCTCTCTTCTGTTCTGGTTTAGGGAATTAAATCCCCCAAAAAGACACAGACACACACACACACCTCTACAGTGATTTGATAAAACTTGATATTTCAAGTTTCAAAAAGTCAAGTTATGTCTTGAAAAGGGTCCATTTTGAGGAAGATGCCCTACGACACTTCACATTAACTTTATGTTACAGTTAAGCACACAGACACACAGACACGCAGACACACACACACACAGTGTGTTCTTCTTGGTCTTAGTAACATTAAGCAACATAAAGCCTTAAAGCTTTCGTCCACAAATTTAATCAACTCTGCTGCTTCTCAATGTGGAGCCACTTAAAAACACCCCAACAAGCGCAGATATCAGTAGGTAACAGGCAGGTCTAATCTACAGCTACTCTCAGAGGAGAGGGTTTAAAAAAACAACTTTGTTTAGTGGCTGTGCAGAGAGTCAGGGCGTAAGGGGAAGTTAGGGCATGAACAAGAAGAAGGATGAAGGGAGGTTCGGTTGTTTCACACGTTCACACTTTAACATAGGGAAACCAAATTGAAGACGAGGCTGCAAAGCCTACAATATACAGTACAACATCCTGTGTGCTCACAACTTCTCTCTTAGCTCACTATACCTCTTTCCGGCCCCAAACCGAGAATATCAGCATGAAAACAACATGACTGAATCATATGTTCTTGTGCATGCTTTTTCTCTCACCCTTCACCAGTTTTTCTTTTTTTAGAAATAAACATCTCTGAATTAAAAAGTAGTGCTCTTTCATGTACCTTGGCCAGGTCCTCCTCAATGACATCATTCCTCATCTGCGATGCATCCAGTTGCGTGTAGAATCGAGCTCCGATCATTGGCATAATGTCATTGACGCTGCGCAGGCGAGACTGTTCAGTCAGCAGATACCTGCACAAGCACATACAAAAACATCAGTTTGCCTCCGGGTCGAACTGCGTAACGTCACTAACGATCAGTTATCAAAAGGTAAACACTGCTACACAGATGAGCAGTTACATTTTCAACTGCCAGTTTCAGACTCACTTTAACAGAGCGACTATAGTCCTGTTTCATATAACAACATTGTAATAGCTATGTCTATATGCTCAAGTTAAACAATCACATGTTCAATCAGACTCCATCTTAATCTAGCATTTACATAGATTTTGGGTGAATGGGTGGCTACATGATTATGTATAACAGCTGAGAAAAATCAGGTATGAACACACATCGAAGATCAGTGAACCAAACACAGAGCAGTTCAAGTGTTCAAGACACCACAGACAACTCCCCTCAGATAGTATCTACAAGTGTGAAGCACAGCGAGTTCATTTCTGTTCGACTTTGCACTTCTAGATTAGAGATAACCTACATCTTCAGGCATGTTCTCAGCTCATGCCCAACATAGTAAGGTTACTGGGTTCCATTCATGAATCTTGACCGCGGTGCATAATTATCCGCTGCCTAAGCTGCTCACCTAATATACATAAAATGCTTTTGACGTTTTTCCCCAGGATAAAAAGAAGAAAAAATATATATATATCACAATTTCAGATGCAACTACCATCATGAGCGACGTGGTGTGGGTGTCATTTTCCGGGAGATATCATCAGATATACACTTCAGTGTTAATATGCTGAATAATGCAGTTTCCATCCTAACCTTGGGCTCTCATTCTGTTGAAATATATCAGTATTAGTTGTGTGTGGGGGGATTTGTGCAGAAGATGTTTAAAAAAAAAAACTTTCTCACTGGTAACAGGGTTACACATGTGACAGATAAAAGGATAATCTGTCACAAAGTTACAGCCTTGTGTGGCATGCAAAGAAGGGACTACGTCTTGTAGCTGGAAGAAAATGAGGGAACTTGTTTGTTGCTAAATGGTGAGGAGACGAGGATGAACAGCATGTAGATACGGGGATGCTGACAGAACCTGCTGCTACAGATAACGGGTCACTGTCATGAGCCCGGTATTCGGTAGCTTCTGCGCAAAAATGACAGGTGGCGTCTGAAATGAACACAAACTGCTTCTTCCTTTCTTACAGAATGAGGTTCTTGAGGTCTGAAGAGTAGTTGATGGACACCAGCTCCATGGCCTTCTGCAGGTTCTCCCTTTGAATGCCAGCCAGGGAGTTACACGCCAATGCCAGCACCACCTTGCCCAGCGACACTAGGTCTGCTTGCTACAAGAAAAACAAAACAAAAAACGACAGTCATGTTTTAAAAAATATCCACATGTTGAATCTGCTAAGAAAATGTGTCATAACTCTTTCCAAAAAATGTTGTACAACTTTTCTGTAATGCGTCTCTTTATTTGTAACTGACCCCAAACAACGTTTATAGGAAATACCTGGTACTGTGGCATTAGGGCAAGATGATTGGTCTGACTGTTATCAAAAGTTAAGACATCAAACACCCCAACACAGTTCACCCGTAACCTGGAAAGATAAGAGACCGATGTCGTCAATAGTTGGTGTAGTGTGCTTGCGTGTTCACAACCACATGTTTGTGGAGAAAAAGGAAGCCTGAAGTGAAAAAAACTCTTCTGCTTTTAATGCATTTACAGTTAACATATCTACACTTTCTTGGCTGGAAATTCATGCAGTTCCACAATTAAATAATGAATTGATACAACCCATGCTGAACGATTATGATAAATACTGACTGATAAATTACTGCTGAGCTATTAATGTGTGTGTACCTGGTCTTGCCAGTAATAAGAATCTTGCTGGGGTCCATGACACGGCAGGCCAGGCCGGCAGTGTGGATGGTGCGCAGGGCCGAACTGAGCTGGACGATGTAGGCCCAGATCAGAGACTCGGGGAGCAGACCTGCGTGCTGCCGTGGCGGGGGAGGTTCATGTTGTCCTGCATACACACACAAACGCACGTCTTATCTCACACACACAGGCAGGCTAGGCAATGTAACTGAATCGACTTTTTCTCGTCAGGAAAAACGTCACGGTTGTTATGAGTGAGCAACGACACCTACGTTACCTCATCAATCAATATGATGATTATTATCAATGAATCAAAGGTTCCTATAAAATCAGAGAGTAGCTATGAAAAATACCCATCATATTTCCCTTTATTTTGTCTGACCACAATCTTACACCAAAGGAAATTTATTGTGTCATGTAAGACTGAAATCTTCAAAACTGAGAAGCAGCTCGTCACTCGTCAAAAACGAAAAGTGTTAGGGTGTGTACTGCACACCAAGGACCAATGTTTCAAACTCAGGAAGCCAGAGATGGCAACAAAAAAAAAAAGTTTGTTTACCTTAAAGCCAAGCACTATGTAATGCAATACTTTTTTTTGTATGTTTCTCTGCTTTATTATCACTGTTTGCTACAGACTAAACAGAGCCTGGGTCTGAATGGTTTTGCTTCCTCTGTCTGCATTCCCACCTGCCCTAGGATCAGTTTCAGCCACAGTTTCCTCCAGGTCCCCATGTCTCTCTTGCACAGATACACACATGCTAACTGTCAAACTAGGACAGAACAAAGACATCCATGAGAGTATGTTTAGGGTTTTACAAATGCAACTCTAGGCCAGCAAATATCGGATGTGTGCACAACCACACGCGATGCAGACCATGAAAAATGTACACCTAAATAGACCTGGGCTGATGACCTCATTAGCAAACGAGTAAACAAGCTTCAAATGTGTGAAGCAGAGGGTTGCAGGTGTAGCGGCGGTGGGTCTATTTCAACGTGTAGGGACGAAGGGAGAGAAGACGTACTCACCCCACTTCCTCTTGGTGAAGTACGAGTCTGCTGCTGGGTCATTGAAGTGTCTGCTGAACATGGTTTCAGCACCCGCATGGAAGTCATAGGAGAACACCAACGCTGAGGCAAAAACATGACAAAGGAACGAGTTAGAGCTCAGAAAGCTAAAGAATCAGCAATAGTCTACAAACATCTTTGTCCTGCATTGTGCTCACTGGTCAACGGTCTTTACCATCATGAGACAATGCAACAACCAGCTGGATACTTTATCACTCCTGCTAACTTTTAAATACTGCATCAACAAGTATACTGGTTACTTAAATATAAAGCTATTGCACTGAAAATAAATCAGACTATGACCTCCTCCCTCCCCACATTTCTTGCAACTGTTAAAGTAACATTTATATAATAATTAAATCAACTTAATGAATATGATTTACAGTGGTGCTAGACAGCCACATTTATACAAACTGTTTAGTGACCACAGGGAAAATGTGTCCGAACACAAACTGATACAGTCTCAAGCCAAATATTTTGTTAGATAAAATATGTTGTGAATCATGGAAATGATGACCTCTAGCTTTTTTCTGATACATTTTGACTTTACAACGCTGAGGAGTTATTGGAAGTGTCTGAATCACGTTCTCCATCAACTGTGCCAACCCGTCTGTGACCTGTAGCTACGAGCTTAAACATACAGCTCAAAAAGGGAACAGCTATACTTCTCCAGAGAAAAACTATTTTTCAAGAGTTAACGTTCACTTAAAGTCTATGCAAAGTAAGAATAAATATGCGTTCCTAGTTTGTCAGACCAGAAGAAAGTGTTACTAACCACCCAGCCAGATTTGAATGATTAAAAATATTGACAAGTTTATAAAATTAGGTGTCAAAATCAGGTAAAAAACGAGCAGTATTCTCCAGGACTGTGGGGTCGTGTCCGCTGAATGCACTGAAACCACGGCCACTCATGGAAGCAGTCAAGCAGCAATTTCAAAGCGACTGAAACGTGTCAGATGAGTTCAGAAAATGACATGACTAACATTGAAACGTTCTGAGCGAGATGAATTCATATCTATCTCTCTGCTAGGCGTGCAGGGGTAAACTCAGGGTGGCCTCACCGTGTCATCGAGCCACCCTTTAAGGACCGCCCACAAAATCCTGGACTGAAAACTGGTGAAAAACTGTTTTAACCTCTAACTCCACATTTCATTAATACATCGTTCAAAGTCTTTTTACGTGTTTTCAGCAACTATTTTCCAACATATTTAATATATTTTGAAAGAAACTTTATAGACTTTAAGTCACCTCTATTGCTGGGTTTTTTGACGGCCGGACTACTTGCTGGAGTACTAAACTGGGTACCATTTACATAAGAATGTACTGACATGGCTGATTGTTTCCCCAGTTATTAGTCAGACCCCTTGTTTTCCATTGAAAGAGATAAGACTAGCAAAACTTAAATTAAAAATCACAAACAAGTACAACATGTGCATAAAATTTGCTTATGCACACTCACAGTGGTCTCCAAAGGCCTTTGTGGTGAAGACCTCCCTCAGTGTTACAGAGTTTGAATGCTGAATCTTCTTCCACATGTCCACCAGCATCATGCACTTGGTGTTAACAAGGCGGAAACCTGCACGCATAAACACACAGTCAATTATAAATAAATAAATAACCAACATCCTGTTTTACCTTTAATTGTAATAACATGTTTATTTTAATCCAAGTGAGAAATCATCATCGTAACATTTGGGTATTTCCAACACTGATGTCTTTTAAGAGCTTATCAAATTCTTTAGAACTATTATTTCCAGAAGGGAAAAATAAAACCGTTTCAAAATGAGCAATTATTCAAATTTTGCAAAGCAGATTTGGCTGCTCCAGACATATTTTTGAAAAATTTTAATCACTTTGGTTGGAAATGGGAATCTTAAGAGAGATTACTCATTACAAAAAAAATAAAATAAATAATAATAATCATCCCCAATAAGGTTCTTGAAGCACTTATTTATCTCGTCCAGCACTTTGCTCTTGTGCATAGCAATAAGGGGTTATTTTGGTTGTGTGACACACGTGACGTGCTTCTTTGAAAAACAACTCATTTCTTACCGTGTATCCTCCTCAGGCAGTAGGGCAGATCATCCTTGCTGTTGACTGCCTTGTAGCAGGAGGTGATATAGCTGAAGTTGCTGGTCTTCTGCATGCGGTTTGGTGGAGGGAGGGGCTCGAGGGGAAACAGGCTGTGGTAGCTGTCCACCTCAGACGGTACATCTGCCAAAGACAGAAGCGGTGAAAAAATAAAAAAATAAAAATAAGACGCTGCTGTGCAGCAACAACAACAACATGCAATTAAAAGAAACAGATCCAAAAGCTTTGAGTAGCCTCTCTGACTGCTAAATCAGCACTATATCATGAATTTTTCTATATGATCTGGTTTCGCACATGTACTACATAAAGTGATTTGACAGTTCACAGTTGCCATGCATTGCATGACAGATACAGAAATAACATGTGGGTGACTAGAAGCAAAACCCACAGAGACCACAAACTTTTTTCGACATGCACATCGCAGCAGACAGGCACATTTGTCTGGGCAGCAACGCAGGTTTGTGAACGAACATTAGAGCATCAATTGTTCAGTACAGAGCATATCTTTCATTAATTGTAAATACTGGATTAATAACAACCCTTTGTTGTGACAAGAACAGAGTAGACCCTTTACCTGGGTTCTCTGAGTGGTCAATCTGGGCCATGGTTATCAGATGTCTGTTAATCAACTCCTGGAGGAGAAATAAGACAGCGTCACGTCAGACATTACCTCCAGAGAAGCAGACAGTGAAAAAGGAAGAGGGGTTTCGGGCAAATACCTGTCGGAGTTCATCAGCCATGAAGAAGGACGGGGCGTTAGCCTTCGGCTGCATGTAAGCCACATGGGGCGCAGTGGGGGGATAGATATGGTAGGTAGGAAACACCTGCAATGGAACCAGAAAGAAACAGCTTCCTATTTATTGAGAAATGAAAACCAGTGTGATGATACACACATTAGGTTTTTTTCCCCAACCATAAGCTCATATCTACACAAATGACGGTGATGGAACGAAACTCAGATCAGGATACGAAGTTGGTGCCAAGTGTCAGGTGTGCAAACTCCGAAGCCAAAGCTCCCAAAAGTCAGATCAAGTTTTAAATTCAGTTTGGTGTTTAGTTATATAACTTTAAAAGTCTGCAACTCATACCATTCCAGCCATTGGTGCCGGGGTGTTGTCTGTGTAGAAGTAGGTGGTCCCCCCTACTGTCTCTTTCTGGATTATGTGAGCGCCCTGGTCAGATGCAGTGGTGGGCACCATGTAGTTGGCAGGGTTTGGGGTGTGACTGCGTCGACGAGGAGCAGGTGAGGTGTGCGGTGTAATTTTTGGGGAGTGGAGAGGAGAGGATCCCGCAGACAGAGACATGCCTAAAATTACAGATAAAAGAAAAAGCACACATTATTTTCAAGAAAGGGCATGTTTGAGAGGAGCACAGCACCCAGAGAGGTCTGCTTTTGTTTCATCGGTAGCACATGTGGCACCGTACACAGGAGGGAATTCCCAAACTTGCTGATTACACAATTTCAGAGCTAAAGATGGAAAACAAAAACGGAGCCGCGCAGAAAGTAGAGGGTGATTTCTGCGCCGAAAAACTCTCACCTGGAGCTAGCGCAGCAGCTGTGGAGCTGCTGAGGCCAGGATGTGGGAAGAGAGGCGAGGGGAAGGCCTGGACAGTAGACTGAGCCATGGTGGTCATACGTGGAGCTCCCTTGGGGATGAACTCACTTGCTGCCGGGTTAGGAGCCTGGTGACACAAGCAAGGAAAACATGCAAGGGTTAGATGAAGTCTAACACTCCTGCTAGAGGCAATATAGACAAAGATGAACATTTAATCCTGCTTGTACAACAGTGCACTACTCAACTTTAAAAGCCCTTTAAAATCATTTCTCTGTCTTGGACAGGATGCTTGTGTGCTCACCTTTCTCCTTTGGGAAATGCTAAGAGCACCAAAATCACTGAACAGTGAGGATGTTGGGGAGTTCAATGGATCTGTGGAAGAGTGTAACGAGTTGAACTTTCAATACTGAAAGGATGAGCGCTGAATACTGCTCGACGGGGCACCATGGCTGACGCTTACCATGAGTGCTGTGGCTGAAGTTCTTGGCACCGTCGTTGAGGAGACTGGGAGAGCTGTTGCTGGTAGTCATTCGCTGAGAGGAGCGGTGTCAAGAACAGATGTGTTACAATGTGACCCACAATGTTGCACAGCGACATGACCACAAACAGAAAGTCTCATGCAGTTTTTGTTGTGTTGTATGTTTACGCTAACAGACAGGTGACACACTTAAAAAACAGAAAAACCTGTGCGATTGTTTTTTTTACACCACTGAGCTCTCAAATGTGCATTCATTTTTGTAATGACTTACTGTAATCTTACTACAACATCCCTCTCAGTTTGTGCTGGCGGTCTGCAGTGACGTTCTTAGTTACCTAGGGAAAGTTTCTCTTCTGTTTTTCCTTACATACCACTTTTATTTCACATGAATCGCGGTCATCAAAAGTGTGCCGTGACCACAATTTTCACATTGTGAACTTAAGTCACTGTTCCTAGCGAAGTTACGGACACTTTCCCTCGTGCCACGCTGATACTGGTCCTGCTCAGCATTTTTATACACGCCACAGATCATGTTTGAAAGAGCTGACCTGTGCAGACGGATCTGCATTTGTCGCATTTCTCCGTTTTCAGGTTTTTCCTTTTAAATTTGTCACCCGTCATGCATCTGCAGCTTCCCCCCCCTTTTTGTACCTGCATCATTGAGTATTTCGACTCCGCCGGGCTCCCAAACCCATTGACCCCAATAAAGCTGCTGCTGAAGTAAGAGTTGGTAAGATTGGCATCGCTCAGGGCTGCTCCCTCCATCCCTGGGACTGTGGGTGACACGAGAAATAAAAAAGTTTACAACAAATCAAGATAACTTTTTACTGCACACTTCTGTCCTTTGACAAAGACCAGGTATGGTAAAGTTATTAAATTAATGTCAGTGTTTGCTTAATCAATGACAGAGCCAATTAGAGAGCATGTAAACAGATGCACACCTGCAGAGTGCAGCCACTACTGAAGCGAAACACGCACACAGCAAAGTTTGAAATAGTTTAAAAGTAGATAACTTTTGAGTTCATGTGCATTTCACTTACTTGTTGTTTGTTTACTTTAAAAAAAAAAGAAAACAACAGCCCCGTGCGCGGCTAGCTCAGCTACGCTAAAGTTAGCAAACATTAAAACTTATAGTAACATGAACTCAGTTCACATAAACAGCATTTAACTTGATATATAAAACACAAACATCAGTGCTGGGACTGGTCACGCCGCCCTGAAGGCTTTAAAGCTCCCCGCGTTAAAGTTAAAGCGGTAAATTTAACGCTAGGTTAGCTCGTGCTAACCGGCTAGTGTGGCTACACGAGCTACTAACTCGCGGATTTGTGCCCACTCACAGCTGTCACACAAACAGCAGGCCTCCTCCTCCTGGTGTTATATGTTACTATAAAGCACGACTAATACTGCCTGAGGACAAGGCTGTTCACAAAAGACAGCTAAGAGAGCGCAGTGTGGATGTTTGGCTCGTAATTGTAACCCACGTTGTTTTAGGCCTCGGTTGAATCCTCGGGCTAAATTTTAACAAAAGCCCAACAAGGCCTAAAAGTAAAGTCCCAGTCAGTCACTGTGTTAGGCCTTGTGTGGATGTACTCACTGGTTAACAGCTGTCCCTCCAGAGACGTGCCTGTAGGCCCCAATGTTTCGCTCTTCTTGGACACACCGGTCCCCCCGCCAGCTCCCGGGCAGGCCGCCGCGGAGCCACCGAGGGAATACCCCGCTGGCGTCCCGCCACCCGCGGCCATGGACAACGGGACGGGGCTACCACCACCTCCACCTCCACCGCCGCCGCCTCCGCCGCCTCCTCCACCACCACCGTGCAGCGACAGGCTTGCCATGGACGGATCCTCGTGCAGGAACTGACACTCGTCTCCATAAAAGCAGGTTTTGTCTTTCGCGTAGTATCGGCAAAATTTCACCTTGACATTGGGTATCCCGGCACCCCCGAGCGGAGCAGCTGAAGCTGGGAGTCCACTGTTCATGGCACCGCTGCTGCCGCCGCCGCTGCTGCCGGAAGACACTCGCACATAGAGACGCAGATAGCTGGCGAGCTAGCCAGCTAGCCTGCAAACAGTTTCCCCTTTAAAGGAGCGGATTACTCTGACTGCAGCTGGTAAAGTACTGCACAGTACTCACATTATAAGGCTACGATGCATTTTTTGCTTTGCGGGAATATGATTGCATGCGGGGGAATCCTGGTCGTCGTTGTTGTCGCTCTCCATGCAGCTGCCTTCCTCGCAGAGTAGCCTGTTGTTGTTTTTTTGCAGTCGGGCTGCTCTGCTATGGAGCAGCTAGCATGGCTTTGCATTGTGGGTACCTGCTGCTCGCAGCACTGTGGAGATGCACATGCAAAAACCAGCGATGGAGCTGATGGAGCTGATGGAGGGGCAGAGGGAGACAAGTTCTGCAGATCATTCCTCTGCAGACAGCTGGGTTAAAAATGAATGTTGATAGCAAATCCAGCCAACAGAAGCAGCAGATTATTGCTGCATACAGTGTTTTTTTTTTTTATATGAACCTGCAGCACAGTCTGCACAAAACACAGATGCATGAGGATGCAGGGTAAAAGTCAAGGAGGGGAAATAGACAGGGTGAGTAGTTTATTTAAAAATAAACTTTTAAAAAGCATGTAAACGCATCAATATGTCCCCCATACTTTACTTTACTTCACTTCACTAACATCATTTATATGGTGTCTGTATTTTATTTTATTCTTGTTTTGTCATGCATCTGATCCTACATGCAATATGTATAAGACAATGTAAAATGTAAAATGTTCTACTGTCAAACACCAGAGATAAAAGAAATAAAAACTTGAATTACAAAAAAATAAAATTTAAAAAGCATGCACCCACTGTATCTTTCTTTTTACACTGCATATTCTCCTATATATATATATATATACCCTACCCTCTGACACTCAATGGTTTAGCAAAGGTGGTTATTACTGCCGCCAGGCAAAACTGACAGCGTCATAAAACTTCCTGCATTTAAAAGCTCCTCGCACGGGTTTTTCACTTCAGAGTTTCGCTGTCTGATCCTGCGACGAGTATGTGACACTGACAGAGAGAGAAAGCATCAATGCCGAGGCAGAGAAATATGATTGCGGGTGAGTCAGATCATCAGATCAAATCAAGCCCCTGTGGGCTGCAAAATCAGAGAGATAGAGAGAGAAATTTAAAATATTTTAGGATGCTGTTTTTATTTTGTATTTTAGGATGTTTCTATACATTTTCCGGATTTTGAACCTAATATGTCAAAATAAATTATGATAAGATAATATTTTATAGTTTTATATGTTTATAATTGTAGCTTTTACTTTTTTAAGATTAAGTCTCTGAGGAAGTATTAGTCGAGCTCAGAAGCAAATGTTTAATTATGTAAAATAAGACGTCTAACTGCTGTTGAAGGGTGATAGTTCATCAACACGATGTCCTCTGTTTTAAACTGTTTAATATAAAATGATCTACTAAACTGTGCATGCTGAGCATTTAAAAGACATAAAAACATTTTTTTATCTTTATTTACTTATCTTTATGTCCATATTTTTTGTCTATATTTGCATTTTTATGTATGTTTCTTCTAATACAAACTTTTTTTAAACTGCCCATTTAAAAAAAAATGTGTACAAATATTTTAAATTAAGTCATTTTAAAAAAATGTTTGGTCTTTCAAGCTCTTCTTCTGCTTTGTGCCATCGAGCTGCACTGCTCTGATGGGGCAGCAGCACAGAATCAGGCCTGCATTCGCACTCATGAGGTAAAACCTTCTAACTCCTCATTTTAATGTTATTATACATATATGTAACAGTATTTATGAGTTACTGTGTCCTTTCCAAAACATTGTTGGGATTTTTTTGTATGTGCTAAAATATCAGAAAGGAAACAGCACAAACATGACTAAACTTTTGTTTCTGTTCATCAGTTTATGTGTTGTTTTTGTGTAGCCTTTAAAAAAATGACAGCCTAAGTAGATACAAAACAAGACTCAATTGCCTTTGACTGCTTCAGTTTCAGGGTCCTGCTACTTTCATACTGCTTTCACAGACATGTGACATTTGAATATAACAGAGACGTCTAAAGCCTGAATAATGGTTATTATAATGTAACAAATGTAATGATTATTTGTAGTAAATTAACTAGAAATCAAGTATACTTGGTCCTGTAGTTTAATCAAAACTAAACCACTGACTTTAAATAGTCTTATCAATGTTATATACTTTACTTTACTTTATTAATGGTATAAAACTTACCATTTTTTGTGTGTACATATTCTTGCAACATTTATACAAATTTTCCATGATACCACACTAAATGCTATTTAATGCAGGGTTATTAAATGCTAAGTCTTATCTTTCAGGTGGCATGTTTTGTCCCACCTGACAATCTGAACGCATCCGAGCCTGTCAGCATAAAGGTGTCTGCTGGTATGAAACTCAACATCTCCTTGGGGCACCTCTCTGGATATTCTGCCTGCCAATGGATGAGAGGAGTAGACCTAGTCCAGACAGTGTAAGTGAATGGTTGTGTGTGTGTATGTGTTCAGGTGTGATTTACCTGCTTTTTTCATGTGTATATGGTTAAACAAAGCTTTTTCTTAAACCTCATTAGAAACGAGATCCACTCCATGGTCACGCCACGACCGTTTTCCGTGAATGAATCGGGGGAGTATACGCTGAGTTGTAAAACGAGCAATATCACAGCCTCGATGACTGTGTCTCTTCATGTCATGAGTGAGTAACAGCTCTCTACTACAATGCTCAGTTTACACAAACATTAGGTTAATACTGATCACTGCTAATAAAACTATGCTTACTTTTCTAGAACGTCCCACAAAACCAAGGCTGACACTGGAAAGAACAGATAACATAAACAGCTCTCCTCTTTTCAAGTGTGTCTCTGAAGGCTACCCAACACCTAAACTTGAATGGTCTGGGTCTGGGTAAGAAGTTATCCATTACATTTGTACACACAATCTTTATTCATAAAAAACATCTTATTATAGTATGACTTTTTAAATAATGATGTTTGCTCCTTTTGAACAGAAACAAAAAGGCGAAAAAGATCCCTGCAAACAATGGAAATGCCTGTAGCGAAGTATCCACAAGTCGATATTATAATAGCGGAGCAATGTGCTGTGCTACTAACGATGAAGGGCAAGAATGCTCCCAACTGTATGACTACGGTAATTAAGTATTTCATCAAATTTATTAAATAAAACCTGGAAAAGATTTATACAAAATAAATGAGTACAGTAGCAAGATACTTCTTAAATCAATAATGTGAAAAGATCAAAAGGAAGACAAATAGGTCAAAGAAGTCAAAAAGAAGCTGAGGGACTCTAATCTCTAATTAATCATACCACAGAAAGTAATTCAATAGTAGTAAATAAATAAGACTGTGAAGTTTGTTGTGTAACTTGAGGCCCTAATTTGTGTTTCAGACCTGGAGACTGACGTTAGGAGAAATGAGGAGGTTTCTAATGTGACCGTGAGTGCTGGTCAGCCTTTACTGCTTCGCTGCCGAATAAAGGACACTTCCGTTGATCAGTGCTGTGGACCTGTGTGGGAGAAAGGCAGCGAAATAATGGATTCTGAAACATTAATATGTTCTTCTGAAGCCAATGAGGTACAGTAATTCCTACTGAGACCATAAAGACTTTTTTTTTATTGTTTCCCTATGATTTCTTTCCTGCTCTAATCATAATAACTGTATGTTTTTGTCTCAGATCTGCATCAAAAATGACTCACATTATGACAGTGTGATGGCCTACCTGTTCATGAAATCAGTAAGAGTGGACCACAGTGGCACATATACCTGCAGGAGTCCAAAAAACAAAACCAAGTCTGTTTACATTCATGTCCAGGGTTAGTAAAATACTCATATGCTCAACTGTTACCAATGAATGGGACTTTCAAATGTTTAGGCCTGTTTGTACCACACTGTACTGATTTCTTTCTGTTAATGCAGCTGAGGGTTTCGTCTCTGCTACGCTGGATGAGACCAAGATTTTACCAGTTCAGAATGCATCCAGCTCCTGTTTGCAAGCCAATGTTTCATACGAACCTGTGCTTGAGCACTGTTTCTGGGAAGATCCTGATAAAACTATAACCAAATGCCGCAGGGACAACTGGGTGTCGAAACACAGGTAGTTGCACAAAACAATATTCCTATTGTTAACTCCTACAAATGTTGCAAATCAGCATGTAGAAATGTGCTAAACATTTAAGGTCTTTCCATGACCATTAGTCATGATATTGATGTGAGATATATCATATATTATCATGGTTTGATGGCTTCATAATGTTGACTGTCTTTTCAGCACTCTGAAGCTGTGTCAGCCACTCAAATCAGGAGATTATAAGTTACACTTGGAGGCTGGAGGAAGAAAGGAAACTAAGACCATATCAGTGTGTGTTGCAGGTAAGAGAGATATACTGTTTTGTTTTGTTTTTATGTGTTGTGTTAATGTAACATCCTCACGATGCTGGCACTTTAAAAATGTGCAATTGTATTTCAGCTACAGATGGAGAACCCTTCAGATTTGTGGATAACGAGGACATAACCGCTGAGACTCTGAGCCTTGTGCCAGCAGATCTTACCTGGATGTCTTGTCCTTTGTCCAATGACAGGTATGCTCACAGGCATTAAAGTGCACACACAGACACACACACACACCGAGATTCAGATTTCCTCAAGTTCTTGTTCTTTGTCTCATGGCAGTTGTGAAACAGACCTCTCTTCCTGGGAAGTGATAGCCTCTCAAACAGACCCCGATGTCTCCTGCAGCAAGACCATCAAGAGCTCTGTGAAAATAGACCTAGCGCATGGAAAGCGTTTAAAGTTTTGCCTGAAAAACTCAGTTACACAGTGGTGCAGGATAAAGTACACACCTTCAGTCGGGCTTTCCATAGGTAGTGAGACCAATTCACATCACAAAATAGTGAAATGAAAATGTGTTTTTTTGATGACTGTCATTTAGTTTAACTATCCTTTCCACCTCTGTTTTTAGGTGCCCTGGGTCATGATATTAACAGCGTAATGTTGATGAAGCTAGTCAGTTTGCTTCTGCTTCTGGCTTTAGTGGCAGTTTGCGTGGCGCTCGTGTACTTTGTCAAAAAGAAGGTACATATCACACATCAATTAACTGACACACATACAAACACAAACATACATGAGGACGTGATGTTAACTCCTTTGTGTTTCCAATAGAAACCCCAGTATAAGCCCCAGCTTCAGATGATCCAAATGGTTGGACCAAATGACAATGACTACATCTACATAAACTTTAAGGACTTTGAGTATGACCAGAAATGGGAGTTTCCAAGGGAGAACCTGGAACTGGGTATGAATTACACCGGGCATTTGATGGGATACTTAAGTGGTGAAGGAAATAAACATAAAAATACCAATGCAACAATGTAGAAATCCTCCAAAGCCGCGACTTCTGTTTTTTTTTTTTACCGTTAAAGAAGCTACTGTAGTTTTTACTAGTTTATATACAGTTAGTTCAATGCTTCCTAACCTCAGGGTTGGGTTCATTGAAACAAGTTCAGTCTGAGTAGTTGTGAGATGATTGATAGGGGAGGAAAACATTCAACTTGAACATTTTTTTATATGAAACCATGTCAGAAGTTTAGAGAAAGAAATCACTTTTTGGCGGAACGAATAATAACCTTTAGACATCTGAAGTCTCAACTAGATATTGCTTTTTTTGTAAGGAGCCACAAGGCAAAAAAAGGTTCCACTGGTTTAATTTTAATTTTAAAACAGTGCAAACGTATCTAATGTTTTGATATGTAAAATTTAAATCTGAAAAGAACTTTGAATGAAAATGAAGTACTTCTAAAGTAGCTGAAGTGTTTCCATATCCTCCTCAGGTACAGAGCTGGGCTCTGGGGCTTTCGGCATGGTGGTCCAGGCTACAGCTTATGGCATCAACAAACCTGGAGTCTCACAGCAGGTTGCTGTCAAGATGCTCAAAGGTCAGTGTTTCATATATTTATCCCATGAGTGAAATTCAAAATGTTACAAGAGGTAATTTTAGTAGCTGATGTGGATGTTTGACCCTGCAGAGAAACACCAGATGGTGGAGAAGGAGGCCCTGATGTCAGAGCTTAAGATGCTGACTTACATCGGCCACCATGCTAACATTGTCAACCTGCTTGGGGCATGTACAGACTCAGGTATATTTACCATGTGCACACTGAAGTTTGTGAACACTTATGTCTATGTATTTATACAGTGTTCATAAATCCTGGATATCGTTGGTTCTTCCCATACAGGACCCATATACCTGATTTTCCAGTACTGCTGTTATGGAGATCTGCTCAACTACCTAAAGAAAAACAGAGAGCGCTACCACAAGTCTGTGACTGATGCTTTCGACAAGGACCGTTTCAGCAGCCTTTATCACAACCTGCAGCTCAAGAAAAGCACCTGGTGTGACCTAAGGGAAAATATAAGTGCATACTTCTGTCAGCCTAGTTTAACATCATGATAATAATCCTGTCTTGTTCATGTTTTCTCAGTGAGATTAACACCGCAGTGGAGAACTATGTGCCCATGCACAGCTCTACCACCAGAGGGCAGAAAGACATCGCCCTCCTCCACCTCAACTCTGGTGACACAGACAGCCTTGAAGGTGGAAAATCTGCAGTTAGAATAAACAGATAAACTAATATATTAACACTGGAAGTGCCCATGTTGATTCTAACCGCTCCTGATTTATCTGCAGACCCGGAAATCTATGAAAACCTTGATGATCAGACGGAGGACCTGCAAGTTCTGACCTTTGACGACCTGCTCAGCTTTGCCTTCCAAGTGGCCAAAGGCATGGAGTTCCTCTCCTCCAAGAACGTAAGGGCTGAACATCTACATCTACATCTGTCAATCCTGCACTCTACACAGACACACAGTTGATGCTTTTTAGGTTTAATGATACACAACATCACTAGAGGTGAAGCAATTACCAGATAAATACTGTGGATTAGTTGATCAACAAAAAATTATTGTGAAGATCTGCTTTTTTTTCTTTGTATCCCATTATAGTACATCTGTTTTATTTTTATGGACATTATAAAACATAAATGTTGTCACATACTGTCGGCTTTCAAAAACTCACGTCAGTAAAAGACCACAAACTCTTCAAGTTCGTGTCAAACTGCAGTGATGGGTTTGGTCTTTGTGGAAGTAGAAATCCTTACCATGGTTCCTGTCTGTCTGCAGTGTATCCATCGAGATCTGGCAGCTCGAAATGTGTTGGTGACAAAAGGCAGACTGATAAAAATTGGTGACTTTGGACTGGCCCGGGACATCGACAACGATTCCAACTATGTTGTGAGAGGAAATGTATGTCACATTATGTCATTTTACACGATGATTGGTTGCTGAGTTCTGGATATTCCTCATCACTTCTTACATATTATTTTGTTGTCTGTCAGGTGCGTTTGCCGGTGAAGTGGATGGCACCAGAGAGTACTTTTCAAGGGATATACACCATGAAGAGTGACGTTTGGGCTTATGGCATTCTGCTCTGGGAGATCTTCTCACTTGGTAGCCGTTGCTCTCCATGAGTAGTACTTTTTTTTAAAAACAACAATTTCTTGCACAATGATTGATTAATGCTAGCTGTGTCTCACCGTGGGTCTCAGGTGTTACTCCGTATCCAGGCATGAAGGTGGATCACACGTTCTATTCGATGATCGAGAGAGGATTTAAGATGGACTGTCCTTACTACGCTGACGAGGATGTGTAAGTGTCTTCAGTCTGTTGGTTTCCCCAAATGAACACTGACCAGACAGTGTCATGAGGAAGTTGATATTTTAAAAATTTGCTAATTTACAAATTACAAAGAAGAGGAGCAGTAACAATATAAACATGCTGTGATGGATACTGATAAAGATTTTGAATGAGTGGCACCTTACATAGTTAAATCGTACGTAACTAAGTATATTTACTCAAGTATTGTACAGTATTGATGTACTTGTACTTTATGTGAATGTTTCTGTTACTACTTACTACAGGATTAACTGCCTGAACTAACAGATCATTTTAAATTAACTTTTAAGACCTAATTGTACCCAGAAATGTCTTTATAAGATTGCCAAATTGTATGTGACATACTTCTATTCATCATTAATCAATTAATCAATTTCCAGGTATGGAATAATGTGTGAGTGCTGGGCTCTGGATCCCAACAACCGGCCATCTTTCTCCAAATTGGTGTCCTTTACGTGTGATCGGCTGATGGTCAGAGAGGAGCAGGTAGGCCTGCAGAGCAAGATTGACATATTGTTGGTAGAAATACTCTATCTTAAGAGTGTTTCACCCTATGTAAATATTGTATCTGATCTGCATTATTATCTAAACATATTAATTTCATAACTAACTCCCTTCCTCTCTTTCAGCTCTACCATAACATGCCCGACCAATCGTCCAGCGAGTACAAGAACACACCGGCCATCATTGACATTTCCGCCTTGACAAAACAGAGCGAGAGCAAGACGCAGTTGACCAATGACTACTATCGAACCAATGCGACTGAAGAAAGCAGGACAGAGATGTCGGACACTGAGGCAGCTGAGGAGAAGCTGCTGAAGCCACCTGACACCGAGTGATCACCTATCACTGAACACATATTAACCAAACATTTATTCTTTGTTTTAAAACAGGTTATTTAAATGTTATCTCATCATAATAATCTCAATATTTACAGAGTCACAGTAACTGTAGGAGTTGCATTATACTATTAAAACATATAAAAGCATATATTTACCACAACTTTTTATAATCTGTAGAAGGTACATCATACAAAGGTTTTGATTATGTTCATGGGATTTGAGTGAATTATGTTCTCATTGTGACATTGTGCTTTGAATGTAATATATTTTCTGTGTTTATACTGTGCAGCTAAAGATGAAAAACTGGTTTTCATAACGGAACTATTCTCAGGACTACATACGTTATATGTACATGTAAGCTATGAAATTTGAATACATTTTCTACATTAGGCCTGGAGCAGCTGATCAATATTTGGTACTGGATTTTATAGATTATATAAATGATGGTACTACTCATATGAACTCAACCTTTAGCATTGAAATATTGTTAATAATGTAACAGGAATTATATTGTGATGGTCTTGGACAAGGATTAATACACTGTTGAACATATTAATTGCAGATTATGTACACATCCTTTTCAAACCAAACTTGGTTTGAATGTTTTTCTTTTTTTCATGTTTATACATTATACCAGCAATAAAATGTACTGTGGTTACCGATTTGTCTTGTGACCTCCATGTGTGCTCACCACAGACCTATCAACACACCACATTATTTGTCACATTATTTGTCACTTCTCAGATTGTTTTATTTGATTAATTTCCAAAGAGGCCTGATTGGGGATTTCACAATAAAAGAGCAACCTATCCAGTAAACCGCCTGTCATATGTGTTAACCACAGACTACACGTTGCTTCCCCACCAGTCATAACTTGTCTTAGATCACCTGTGTGGCGTCATGGTGCTATACTTCCGGGAAGAAGAACAAATAAGTAGACTGCCTCGACTGGGAAAAGGCTGAAAAAGTAAGTGACCTCTCCTTCTTTGCTTTTACTGTTCCATTCAGCAACATCATCCTTCATCTCAGGCTGATATCGTGCAGTCTGGATCAGCTGTAACTTTTCAGCAAACATCCTCTTTTCATCGTTAAAAAATATTAAACTACAAAGCAAAATATTAACCACTGCCAGCCCTGAGTGGCCTGTCCAGCAGTGCATTAACCTTTCTTGTCAGTCAAGGTCAGTAAACGCTGCCTACGACTGCTGAAGCGTGTCCCCACATCAACATGGACATCGCCGCAGTAAATGCTCTTCCCTACGAGGATTTTGTGTATATTTTCGGGAATGTGGTGGAGAAGTGTCCCATTATAACAGCAGCTGTGTGGTCGAGGCGTCCCTTTGTGAATTTCACTGCTCTGGAGGCCGCAATCAGTGAATTTATAGATGGGCTCCCGGAATCAGGTGAGTTAACTTAGTGCCACATGTTGAAGTTTTTTTTAGTGACTGTTTGTGCTCAAAATGTCATTGTCTCTGTGCGCCAGGTAAAGAGGGGATCCTCAGGTGTCACCCAGATCTCGCTGGCAGGGACCTCCACGGCGGCACCTTGACGCGTGAGTCCCGTGAGGAGCAGGCTGGTGCCGGGATGGATGCGCTGAACTCCGTGGAAGCCTCGAACATGGCCCGGCTTAACGAGGAGTACAAGGAGCGCTTCGGGTTCCCGTTTGTCATCTGCGCCCGGATGACCGACAAGGTGAACATCTTACGGCAGCTGTCCGAGCGATGCCGCAACGAGCGCGCGGTGGAGAGGGCGCGCGGCATCGAGGAGGTGAAGAAGATATGCCGCGTGCGCCTCCAAGCTCTCGTGGTCGGTGAAGCCTCAAACAAGTTATGAACCATAATAGACCTTTTTCCACGGCAGCCATTTTGACATGAAGTGAAGTCACATGCTGTGAAAAAGGTCTGTCAGTGGAGGTTAATTGGATTTCACCTGTGCCAGTCTAACCAGCTGGATTTAAAGACTGCTGTTGTGATATTTGCTTTATTCCAGATTTATTATGTGTTATTCATCCATTAAACTGTACACTGAATTATTAAAAACAATAAAATATGTGTGTCATTGATTCAAATTGAACACTTTACATGATATATACACGAGTGGACATTGATAATATAGCAAATATTACGCATATATATATATATATACGTATATACACATTCATAAACTTGATAGTATACTACTCACATGTCTGAGGTGAAAAACAATGAACTGTAAAACTTGCTTGTGCAGCTAAATCCGTAGTCGGTCCTCTGCATGATCTCAGGATGCCACCTGGTGCCCAAATAACCTCAAAGCATGCACCGGAGTGGGTGATGAAGAAACCGCCCAGGGCGCAATTGTGGCCAGGACCGGCGCTGGGCAGTGGTATCCAAAAATGCGGGGGTCCCAATTTATTGATTTAGAATCTGGATTTGGAAACAGATGCCTGCAATATGAGTTTAAGTCTTGAGAACTTCCTGCGGGTTCTACGCCGGCTCTCTTGACCCAGGAGCGGAGAGGGAGTGACCGTGCAGCGGGGAAACAGGAGGTGAAATGTTGGTGTGAGGTCCGTTCGTAGAGGTGACCCCTCCTGCAGCCTCCCCCTGGTCTCCAGATGTAATAGAGGCGTCCTGGTCCGGGTCAGACCCCCTCGCCCTCCTCCGGTCCTCCTCCTTCTTCCACTTCATGCGCCGGTTCTGGAACCAGATCTTGATGTGGCGCTCGGTGAGGCTCAGGGTCAGAGCCAGCTCCACGCGGCGCGGCCTCGAGATGTAGCGGTTGAATAGGAACTCCTTCTCGAGCTCCAGCAGCTGGGCGCGCGTGTAGGCCGTCCTCGTGCGCTTGTTTTCCTCGGTATCCGCCATCACGTACGGTCCTAGAGACAAACGCAGATTTAGAGTCCTTACAAAGAAGATATATGTGATTTATCAAAGTATTTGAAGGTGTATTGTTAATTTTATTTAACTAAATGTCAGACAATGTAATTAAATTAAATATAAGGAATTAAATGTGTGACTGTACATGACCTATAGGCCTCATTAGAGGGCTTATTTTGACCCCTCCAGTAGGCACCTGCAGAAACCACAGTGCATATTTGTCTAATGATAGCCAGCAAAATAAACATGTATTCACTTGTAATGTTCCAAGGAATTTACAATTAGTCTATTGAGATTTACCCCAAACTATACCTATACTGACTTAGCTGAAATCTGGAAGCAACAGGTGATATGAAGAATCTAAATCTGTAATATGTTTGTTTGTTTAAATCAAGAAATTCTGTTTTAGTGTACATTATTTTGGAGTGTAAATTATTTGGGAGATTAAGATTTTGGTTATGATATGGTTGGATGAAAGTTGTTTTTACTATTACTGTGGAAAAATATTCATAAGAATGGTTACAGTAGTAATGATTCCAGATTGAGGCGACAATATGATAAAAGCAGAGTTTACTTTGATGAATTAGTGTGTGATATCTGAAACAGATTCTTGATGTGGTCTAATTGAGACTGAGACGCGTAAAGCTTATTTTTCCTATTTCTAATCTTTTGTAATACGTTACTTTTATAACTATTTACTTTTGTGAACTATGTTTTTAGAAGAAACTGTGTTGTTAAATAACTTTAACAATAACGTCCACTGGATTTTGCTCCTCATTTTCCGGGACGTCCGCATTTCACGGTTCGGTTTAGGAATTACCCACTATCTAACCGATGGCTTCACCAAATTTTACCATACCTATCCAAACAGCCATGAAAAAAAGCATAACTTTTATGATCAGAAACTAAACTGACAAAAAACATAAACAAACCGAAAACTAACAATAAAGGTTATTAATCGTTAACGTTTGAAAAATTACCGGCTGGACATTGAAAAATATATATTATTATTATTCAAATTGAAAGTTAATCCAGACCATGCTCCTAAGATTTAGCTATATTTCAAATTATATGTTACATTTAATTACAATCATTTATTTGTGAGTGAAAGGATCGTGTGTGCGGTATAAATGCCTTTTAATCACAGTTTTGACCCTCTAAAAAAAAAAAGTCTTTCAGCCACTTTAAATCATCTTGTCGTTTTGTAGTTTATTGTCAGATTTTCTGAAAAAAAACAAAACATGATGTATTAAAGTCAATGAAACTATGATTAACGATCACAACACTTGTGCGCAACATGAACCAAAAGTAGGCCACAAAGTCACAGGAGAGGACGAGGAGCGTGAATCTATGATACGAAATGTTTTATATCGAATCAGTGACGCAGAATAAAACTCTGAGAACTTCAGACATAGGTTTACTATATGTTTATTATATGTTTACTATAGCTGAAGAAACTTGGTGCTGTAATACACAGTTTATTATGTCATTATTAGAGGAAAACAGGCTCATTAAAACTTCAATGTTTGGCCTAGGTCTGATTAAAAAATGACAAATGAAACGAGTCAGTAATTTAATTTAAACTATACGATTTGATGGAAGCAAAGTCTGGTAATATAAAGCCCTTTTCATGTTACCAAACATTATCAATTCAAAGTGATTGTGGTAGATTTGGGTGTTTTAAGAGCCTGTTATACTCGGTATTATTCATCCGATTGATGGTTTAAGATATGGAGATTTGTGAATATGTTTTGTACAGACAAAACACACATTTTTTGTGTGACGATAAGACCTGATAAAAGTAAGCGGTGACCTTCCGGGCCCCTTTACAAATTGACTGACAAGGTAAACTGAAACACCCAGGATCATATTGTTGGGACCATGATGTCATTATAGGCCTCAGAAAGAGTCGATTGAAACTCATTTGTTAGTGCTATGACTACAGAGTAATGTTGGAAAGACCGCTGTAACGTGTATTTCCACGCGTAAATCTCCGTTCAGTGATTGTCTTATGATTTCAAACACATGACATTTACCTGCCCACTGTCCCTTCCAGGTGTGTGAGTGAGATTTAGTGGTTTTCATCCAGGGGAAAGGGAGGTGGTATCTGCTCTGCTCCCCCGTGTCTCCATACGCTGCAGCGGGCAGGAGAGGCTGCTGCTGGAGCCCCTGAGGATGGTGGAGCTGAGGCACACCTGGATCCTCCCGCATGGGTAGGCTATACGAGGGGGCAATGTCAGGAAGGCTGGCCTGCTCCAAGGCTCCCATGGACGGCGGTGTGTAGACGGAGTGCACCTGCCTGCTCATGTAGAGGCAAGGCGGCGGGCTGTGGTTGTAGTCCTCCCCCTGTGATCTCTGGTAGGCACAGGAGTCTTTAAAAACCTGAGAAGGATAATAATGATCTTCCCGATTCATGGTTTCCGAAGACCCGCACATGTACCGTACCCTGCGCCGTGCCTCGGCGTCAACCTTCTGCTCTACTACCTGTCTCCGGCGCAACTGCGAGGCCCCTCGCGGCTCCACACAGGTGTGTCACTCTGCCACCATGTGACTCCGCGGCGCCAAAGCCATTGGCTTCACTGTTTGCTCAAAACAGCAGACCTATAGTTTCCCCACCACCTCTCTCCAGTTTCCAGGATATTCTGCAGCTTGTGGGATTTTTTCAGTAAATTGAACAGCGCGTAAATCAATGCCACTCTGTAAATACCGCAACGTTTACCTGACACCCACCTGTGTTTGCCCCCCACAGCAGTAAGAACAGGTGAATCTGAAGACCCTATACCTGCACACACAGACAACAGTCAAAGCTCCTTACAAGTGTAGAGCATGCAAAAGAAACATGTTTCTCATTAGGGGGGTTGTCCTCAAACAATGAAGCATGGACACTTTATATGGATAGATCTCATCTGCTGCTGATAAATCGATATGTATGGGCGCAAACATTGGTTGACCCGCCTGATAAGAGACCTGGATGGAGGGGCAGTTGTCTTGGAAACTCGGGTGAAAAAGCTCAAAACAACCATAGTCTATTTCCACAGGCTTTCTTCATTTGTCCACACCTTTCTGACTTTTAAAATGTACCCATTACACTTCTCTAAATGCATCATTTAACACCATTTATCGTGTGTTTGGTAGGAAGGGGAGGGGATGGCTCGGTCCCTGCACGAAAAGGGCCCTTGGCGATAACAAACACGGTGCTGCTTGCGGCCGCTTGCACTCTCGCCATGTTTGCTGGCCATTAGCCTTTACCAGGTGCGTGTTCGCTCCATTAAACTGCAGCTCTCGTGGTAAAACCAATTAAGGTTGGAGTGAGCGTCACAACTCAATTAACCCGGCGTGTCTCCACAAACCCCCCCCCTCGAGAGATCACCTGCAGCTTTTTACGCAACATCTTTAACTTGAGCCACATCATGAGGGTTAAGGTTAGGGTGGATGTACTTGATCCTCGTGTAAAAACGTACAGCACGACGGGGCTTTTACCTTGATAGTGTGTATCAATAGACTATTTGCACTGAGTTCTTCAAAAGCAATTATGGCACTTTCCACGGTATCTTAATGGGGCACTCAGCGATGCAATAAAGTTCAAGTAAACCAATTCTATACAAATCACCCCATGCACTATGGCTTAATGGTGTTTATATTTGATCATTGTTTCAAAGAGGAAGGAAACAGTTAACCGAAGCCGTTCTCCACTACAGTGGACATGCACAACGTGATTTATGAAGCATGAGGGGCGTTAAACGCATTTCCAGACGCGGGGCTTTGTGCGTAATGGTTCAAGCGAGGAGGAGTGCGGCTTACATTTTGCTATCATGGGGCAGAGAGTTGCCACGTTCTGGATGTGGGAACAATAAAAAAAAAAAAAAGAGTGTAAGCTGGCCAAATGGATGGAGAAGACATAAACAGCAGGATGACCCTTTAAAACGCTTGAGCAAATGTCCATCTGTTGTCCTGAAACCTCTATGACCCCAATAAAAACATGTGGAAATACTGTATCTTTGCATGAGTTGCATCGCTGGATTATTACCATCATAGTAAATAGTCATTGTTGCCATTACAGCCTTATTAAATCACTATTAATCCACCGCTGGAGACCACTTGTTTAGGAGGGCTCTGGCACATGTGGGAGTGTCAGGAAAACAAGATTTTTTTTTTCCTCCTTTGACAAACAAAACCGTTTCTGATAGCCGGTGTATACATGTCGAAAAAGTTGGACATGCGATAAAATGTGCTTACCCAGTGGCGACAGCAGCATGGCCTATGTAAACATTATGACTGGTGAATAATGACAGAAGAATGGTAATGACATTATGATTGAAGTCAAACCTCGTCTATTGTAGGTGAAACAGAATTACACCAAACCTTTTGAGTCATGTGAGGAGTTTATTCACTCCAATTTCTGTAGAAAATCAGACTTTTAAAAAAAGGAATTAAAGAGTAGTTGTAACAGTTGTAGCTGTCTATCATTTAAGACAGCTCCTCCACCCTCCTCCTATTAATGTCTTATCTGCCAGCCATCCCGCTCAGGTCTTTGAGCCTGCCAGCAGCTCTGTGAGCTGGTCAGAGAGCAGTCTCAGGAGTGTCCACCTCCCCTGCTCCCTGGAGAAGGTGTGGCCTTTGTAAAAGAAGCAGTGTTCCTCCTGTGGACACAAGTCTTTACTCATGAAGTCTGTCTTTGTCTCTGTTCTCACCATCCCTCCCATGTCTCCGGTCTCTGTTGTCTTTGTTCCTGTAAGTCCTCTCTCTGTCTCTATCCTGCTTCTTATCTTTGTTATTGCAGCTGTCCCTCTGATGGTGTTTATGATCCGCGGTGTGGCCTCCATTGCTCCTGTGATCTCTGGGAGGTGTTCTGCTGCGGTCTCGGCTTCTGTCCGGGGAGTCTCTCTTCAGACGCCCTCTCGTGGTGGAGTGTCCGTCTCTGGGCTCACCGGTGCGCCGCTGCAGGCCGGTGGAGCGCAGCGTGTTGAGGAGGAAACGCTTGTTGGTGCTGTGCAGAGGACACTTCAACCTGACGGAGGAGAGAGCAGAGAAACTGACTGCTTTAATTGACTGTAAGCGCTATAACCAATCACAATACAGTGAATACATGTCTAAGTACTGTGGTGTTGTCCTGTAGCTGCTAAGTAATGTCTTGGTTATGTCTCATGCTAGGGTGGACCAAGGTGTCTCAATAGACAGTCAAATTTATGGGGGAGTGTGTTATTTAAGGCTGCAAATAAAAGATTATTATTCATTATTTGTTCAAGTGTAATAAAATGTCAGAAAAGGCAAAGTAAAAATGGCATCTTGAAATGACTTATGTCTGATCAATAGTCAAAAACTCAAATGTATTCAGTTTATTATAACAAAGGTCAAAGAAAAGCAGCAAACCTTCATAAATTTGAAGCTAGAATTAGAAAATGTTTGTCATTTTTGCTTGAAAATAGACTTCATTGGAAAATATTTTTTAAAATGAGCTCTAGTCTTATTCACTTCACCAGCACTCTGATCACAATACTTTTACAATACAGTCTGGAGGTCGTATTGATGATGTCTGATGGATGAATGCAGAATTATGAACAGGTAAATGTTAGTGTGGGTGGCGAAAGGGCAGAGGCAAAAACAGAAAAAAATATTTATTATAGTTTAGCAAAGATGATTATAAATATGAGCTTTTTGTATCCAGACTGAAGGAAGGAAAGTTACACTAAATTGTTGCTGCAGTGACTCTTCAGAAAGTCATATACTGAATGTATGCTGTGCTGATCCACTTGAATGATTGGCTGCCCTGCAGGGTCACCCCAGCCTGTGATTGGCCACTTAGCTTCACGCTCCAACCAACATCAAGCTGGACGATTTAACTTTCCTAAGGACGTATTTGATGGCGTTGAAGTTCAGTTGAGCAGCTGCTTGCATGTTTGCTGGTTTCTTTGTTTCACCATTGATCTCTTCTGTCTAATTTTGTGAAGTTGCATGTAAGCAAACACGTTCCAGTCATTTTAAATATGTGAAAAATATGGATTTAAAGATGCACTGATTGACACAAGGCAGAGGACAAAGTAACTGAATAAAACATGAAAAATTGACATGTAGATTCATAATATCAGTATTTCTAAAATCCTGGCTTGGCACTGCACTGCACGAGAATAAACTGTATCACTGGAATAAACAACGTGAAGTTGGAGACTCTTCGTTTGATATATTTAAATATATCTATATAGATGATCACTATAGATAGTTAAATGCGTGTGTGTGTGTGTGTGTGTGTGTGTGTGTGCGTGTGTGTGTGTGATAACTGCTTTGTGACTTAAATTGTCTCGTTTCTGATGTTGTGTATGTGTAATTTCTTCTCAAGGAAACCTCTAGAATAAATACAGCTCGACTAACAATTAATTTAAATTTGGGCTGACCATTTTAAATGACACATTGACCAACACAAAATGAGCAACAAGGGTAAGCAAACAATGCATACATCTAGGTATACTGACGACATATCTCAACATTAATCAGTATCAAAGTATCAAGACATTTTGGGGGATAGCCGATCCGATTTCTACATAATTGTAGTTATTTTTTTTAAACAATTTCACTCACATCTAGAACAATATAGTTAATTTAACCCTCTAAAGACCCCAGAGAGTCACAGCAGCTGAGGCTCAGGAGGTAGAGCGGTTCGATCCCCAGTATTTTGGGCAAGAGACTGAACCCCAAATTGCTCCCTGTAAGTTGCTTTGGATAAAAAGTGCCAGCTAAATGACTAAATGTAACTGTAAATGTTAAGACAGTATAACAAACCTGTTGTGGGCCTTGGAAAAGAGCTCAAATATAGTCATATAACAGTACTACCACATTATCTATCTATATTCGACTGCAGAAGTTAAATAAATAAATAATAAATAAATAAATAAATAAAATATTAAGATTATATGGCACTATCTTTTGTAAATAAAGTGTGTTGTTTTGTCATTACAGTCTTACTGTGCCTTTGTAGCATGGGGCCACTATTGTGGCAAAACTATTTACAAGTGTGTGTGCAGATTTGTGTAACTGTATCTCATTTACAAATCTGATTACTCACACACACGGAGGAATGCGTGTGAGTAATCAGATTCGTAAACACACACAGACTGAGATACAGTTACACAACCCTCCACTCACATTTGTAAAACAGTTTGAGCTATAACAACTTCCCCATAATAATGCACAAGTTAAACAGCATGGACATATTTAAGTGGATTTAAGAGGATATAGCAGACAATCAAGGACTAAAATAGCCCCAGTGCAAGTGATAAGAAGCAGTCAGATGTCCACGGATGACAGCATGTGAAACACGGTGCTCACCATCCTGTGGGGCCCATGGTCTCTGCTCTGACCCGAGCCCTGTCAGTCTCCCTGAGGAGCTCCTCCACTGCTCGCCTGGATGGACAGACAAATATCAAAATGAGTCATGTGAGCAGAAGAGGAGGAGGAGGAGGACAAAGATGATACCAGACCTCAAGGGGGAGCCAAGGGTAGAATAATTTAATTAAGTGAGAGAAAACAGGAGTGATGCACGCAGAGTGTAAAGGAGAAAGTGAGTCATTAGTGAGTGAGGGACAGTGTCCTCGTCTGACCCGAGCTGCTGAATCAGCAGTCTGAGCCAGAGACTGGATCATTGAGCCGACCTTTAACCACCGAGCACGGGCTTTCTTTACAACCTCACATACACACACACACACACACACACTCACACTCACACTCACACACACACACAGTTTAAAATACAACACACACACACACACACACACACACACACACACACACAGCAGCTGTCTGCCCCCAAAATAGAGGGGCGAGGAGAGCTCGCGTGTAGCAGCTGATTCAACACAAACAGCTACACGGTCACCTACTTTTCCAGCTCGTTATCCTCCGCCATCGCTTTGTAATCGATCACACGACGCTATTATTGGATTAATTCAGATAAATCGATGATTTTATGTTAATTAGCGCAACATCTTTTTTTTGTTTACTTGTCCGCGAGGTCCCTCAACCGAGGACCCTCTGTTTTTTTAGCTGTCCTCGGACGATGCCTGATCGTTTCCAACAGTATATTTCTAGCTTATAAAATCCTAAAAAAGTGTTCCAGTGTGTTTTCATTTGTGTATAATCGCCTGAAGATAACATTTGTTGTGTTTTTGTTACCTTTAATATCTACAGAGGGAGCGGGTCCCCTTTTACGGAGTCTGCCATGTTTCTACAGTAGCCCAGAATGGACAAACCAAACACAAAGCTCTTAGATACGGCCTTTGAGTTTCATATCCACTCTAGGTTCCCCTCTAGCTTTTGGAAGGGGTGCAGGGTGAGGTAAGGGGTGATCAGTTGGTTGACTCGATAGCACTAAATCTTACACACTGGACTTTTAATACAGCCACCATGTAAAATGAATGAATGTATCAAAACCAGGCTGAAACACATTAATCACTACGTAACCCTTTGATTTGATTTTTACTCAAACAGTTCAGTATTCAGATGTATAAAGAGTAAAATGGAATAAAGAGTTGATGATATGTCAATATGTCAGCAGCATTTCAATGTTGCAGTAAGTAAAGGTTACATATATAAATAAAACCCTTTTCATAAAAGGTGCCTCTTGCTTACTTGATGAAACTTTGAATGACAGTTTATGACAGTACAATATAGGCACTCATAAAAAAAAAAACTAAAAAAACCCCAGAGGTCATAATTTACAGTCACTGTGCATTTTTCTTCACACAATAACACACATTGCACATTTCTCCTTTCTTACTTTGCATTAAAGTATATACTTTTGTACAATATATTTTCTTTACTATTGCTATTTTGATATTTTATTATGTATAGTTTGTATCTATTTTTAAAAAGCATAGACATTATGAAATCCTAGTCTGGAACATTGAATTATTATTATTATTTTAAGTACCATAGCAAGACATTTATCAAAAAAAAAAAGGTAATAATTTTTGTAACAAAAAACAAACTCACAAAATTAATTGTACATTGCAGCTTTCTTTTGCTTCTATTGAAACTCCTAATTTTACATTTTTACAAGACTTTTATAAGAATTCATAAGATGTGAGTGAGGGTCCACCCCAAAAATTACCATTTTGTGATTTTCTTTTAAATGTTTATTTTTGCTCAGGCTGTTTGGACGCCACCCCTGGTTCTGCTGCTGATTGACAGCCGCTGGCCCCGCCCAGCCCCGTTGACGGACAGCAGTGGGCGGGATCAGCGCCGCCAAAGGCACGGGGGCGTTTTCGTGCGGGTTTTGCGGAACGGGCCGTTGCGGTGAATGCGTGATTGAGGTCCCGCGGGCTAATAATCATCCCCCCTTTTTGGGGCCGGAGTGCACGGCACGGCACGGCACGGCACGGAGGAGCAGCCGAAGTAGGTAATATTACATCTGCATCTAATCAGTGGCTGCATGAACGGTGTCAGTGTGTGGCTGGCTTTGCATTGATATTGCCATTGTCGCTTCATCTGTCCTAGCTTTTCCGTTTGTGGAGGGTGGGATGGAGTCAGACAGATGGGGGGGCAATGATTAAAAAAATGATCCTGTCTAATCAAACGTGCTCGGGTTGCTTTTAGATCATGACACTTCAATTGGTGCGTTGCCAAGGTAAATAAGAACCATGACAGCGAGAAGAATGACAGGAATTTACAGATGCATCAGTGTCAGGTTTTGTTGTTATCATTGCATGTCTGACTGTTGTGGAAAAGACTAGTCTATTGCAACAGCAGAGCAGCATCAGGCCTTTTCTTGCAAGTGGCTATCAGCCTTTCTGTTTTTTTTTTTTTTTTTTTTTTCAAGATAAGAGACCGAGATAGAGGTTTATGAAAATGTAGGCTAAGCCGAACAGGACCTGAGATTTTTAAATCTGTGGCCTAAAACATCATCTCATCTTAGTTGTAAAATGTCATTCCTGCAGGCGAGGTTTGCTCATGGGTTGTCCTGTGTTGTATGGATAGACTGTCATCTCTAAAAAAACAAAAAAAATAACAATAAAAAGCAGAGCAGAGACAGGTGCAGGGCCAAGACTGTTATTTATTAATATAGAAAGCAGTGCAATGACAATAACAGCATGGCCTTGGACTCTCTCTCTCTCACACACACACACACACACACTGAAAGACAGATATTTCACAAGCATTTGCCAGTCTTCATATGACTTGTGTAAAGGAGTGTGTTGCTACAGCTGTGTTTAAAATAGATTTTGTTTTAAGTGCTTTTCGTGGCCAGGGCACAGTGCAATCCTGAAGACTTTACTTATTGATAAAGACTATTCGCAGGATCTGGTACCTTAAAAAGCGCTTGTGCCTGATGTGTGTGTTTTTGTGTAGACTTATGCTTGCGTATCTACAAGTCCGTATGTGTGTGTGTGTGTGTGTGTGTGATGTGGTGATGTCACAGCTTTGTTATAGGAACAGAGAAGCCTTGTGTCCTCATGATTAATTCATGTCCAGCTGCGGGATAGAGACAGAAGCAGCCAGTCACACACAGACAGGAGCACGTACTTAAAGGAGGCTGAAATAAGTAACTACCGGTCCGGTAGCCAAGGAGACAGGAGAGACAGGTTGTCACAGAAATGGGTAGCCACGGAGACGAGACGAAAAAAGCAGCAAAAAACGATCCAAGGGGGCTCTCATCATCGTCTGACAAGCTTTCAGGCTGTACCGGGGAGGAGCAGAGCATCCTGCTGAGAGAAGTGCATCTGTTGTGTGGCTCCTCTGCATCCTTCTCCGGCTACACTCTGAATGTCAAGCCCCACTGAACAGAACAGGCTCCAGGTCGTCATGGAGACAGGAGCAGACCCCCGCTGGAACAGAGGCAGGTAGTCACTGTGTCTTGGCTGGCCTGCTGTGTGCTGAGGCACGCCCTCTGCTGTCCGCTGATAGCATCGGGCCCCGTTGGAGTCTGAAGGTCTGCGCGGCTTTGGATGTGAAACACTGTGGAAATGATCGGTGCACATGCAGTGCGTTAACTCTGGGGACGCGCGCTCTCCTCAGTGGAGTGCTGTATTTCAAGACTTTGCTTTAGGCATGTTCTCTTTCTCTTGCAGAGGAGACTGAGTGCATCTACTGTACATGGCCTGAACCAGAAATAACAAGTTGGCTATGGGGGATGTTTAAAGAATTCCTACTATTTTCTGCCTTTCAGAGCCTCGTCCATCACCCATCCTCTCTCTTGTCTCATCTTCTTTTCTCATTTTCTGTCTCTTTTAGATTTTTTCCATCCCTTTAATCTCTTTCACCCCTCTTCTTATCTCCCTTTCTTCTTTCTCGCTCTGTCCCTGCTCCTTTCTACCTCTCGCTGGTACTACCCCCCCGCACACACACACACACACACACACGCTCTCTCCTCTCCTCTGTTGCTCTCCCAATCCCACTTCCTCTGATCTGTGTCCTCTCTCTGCCTCAATCCCAGATAATTCCCTCTCTGTGGAATTGGAAGATTGCAGCGGGCGAGAGCAAAAGAGAGATTATACTGTCAGATTAGTGGACAGGAGCGGCAATACATAATCTCAGCACACTCACTGACACACACACACACACACACACACACATACACACACAGTGCCACTCTCGATCTCATGCTGACACGTGGTTACACGTGCACAATGCATTTGCCACATGAACAAATGCACGAGCACATAATCAGACACTTGTTGTCTTTATAAAACAGCTGTTTAACCCCCTTGCTTTGACCTCTGACCCCGCAGGGTGATGTGCCATCAGCCACTGGGGGGCATCTGTCCTCTCTGCAACCTATTCATCTTGTGAAGCTTATGGGATAGGAGTGTGTGTGCCCCTTCCCAACACTGCTGACCCACTGGAGTCATTTGTGCCAAAGCTGAGTTGCGTCAAAGAAGCAGAGATGGGCAGTCCAGGCAGTGAGGTGGGTCTAGCGGGACCAGTGGAGCCAGTCTTGGAGGCTCTGTGTCCTGAGTGTGGCCAGATCCACCGCAGCTGGGAGAACCACCTCTATAACTACCGTCTGGATGTGGATGACGACCTGGTGTGCCACATCTGCCTGCAGCCGCTGGTGCAGCCACTCGACACTCCGTGCGGGCACACCTTCTGCGCCCGCTGCCTGCGTAGTTTCCTCCAGGAGAGGGACTTCTGCCCGCTAGACAGGACACGGTTGCAGCTCCAGGCCTGCCGCAGATCCAGCATACTGGTGCACAAGCTGCTGGACAAGCTGTCCGTGTCCTGCCCTTTGACCCCAGTCTGCTCCCTCAGCATGCCGCGATGTGACCTGGAGGCACACCTCAAACACAGGTAATAAAACTTTGATGAGCGCTAACATATTCACAGATCAAACTCAACCACCAAGATCTGATAAGCAGGTAATGAAGCTTTATGGTGGCTGTATTGGAGCCAGTCAGATCACGAACAAAGACACCAGATAGTTACAAGTTGACAGTTAATCGATTAGTCGATTAACAGAAAATGAGTCCAACCCTGTTTCCAGAATGATTACTCTTCAAGTAAAAGCAAAAATGCCAACATCTCATTGGTTTTAGCTTCTAAGGAGTGATTATTTACTGGTTTATGGAGCCTTCTATGGTAGTAATAACATGATAATACTTTTGGGTTCTGAACATCTAATAATGGAGGATTGACAGATGAATCGATTATGAAAAGAACTGTTAGTTGTAGCTATAGTTACCTTATATAACTTTAAAAACTGTATTCATTCATACTCCATCCATCCTCATGACTGGCTCATTTTAAGCAGGAACCTTTAGAGGTCTGAGTCCAGACTTACCCGTCATCTTTAACCTTCAGGGGCTTCCGCCCGTCCACACACTCTGGCTTTTGGCCCATTTGGGCCAGGTGCTGTGAGACCCTGAGGGGATTATTGGGCTGTAGGTCATGTGACAGAGGATTAGTGGTTCCCTACCGCAGTCATGAGTTGAGTGACCAGGAGCTCCATGTTCTCATTCTGCAATCATGCTGAGCAACTTCAACACCAGAGACCTTTTCAACCATTTCTTCTGTGAAACAGCCAAAGGCAACCCAGGCCTGTGGTGAGTCAAACGCGGTGGGACGTGAGGTTGTGAGGTCGGCGTGACTTGGGATGGCACCTTTATCTCACCTGTCTTTTCTTCTCTCTGCCTCCTAAACTTAACTTCTTTCTTGCTTTCTCTGTTGCACTGTTTTGCACTGAAATGCACAAATGTGTGTGTGTGTGTGTGTATTTGTCACCGTAGGGAACCCACATTAGGTTGTTGTTGCTCTTACATTAATGGAGATAGTGTAAATGTAGCATTGTTTTGATAATCTACACAGCATATAGTGATTTTTATCATGCTTGGTACAAATCTTGTGGTCAGAACTTGCTGTGAATTTATAAAAATATAACTGTGGTTGAAGGGTTTTGGTTGCAGACTCGTTTTTTAAGATGCCGGCTATTGCTAAGGCGCCATCCATCGGTGTTGTTACACCTGCTTATTGACTGGATATCCAGTTACCACCTAACGCCTCAGATAAGTCGAGAAGATTCCCCTTAACAAGCTCAGACTAACAAGCTGTGAGAAGATTTTCAGCTGTTTTCATCAGAGATTCTCGACTTAGACTGTCGATTTCATGTCCTTAAAGTGAGACTGTATGCTGAATGATGGCCCCTCTAGCTACAAGTTACAGGATAATGGTAACCGTCTCCTAAGCATCAGGATTTCATAGCTGCAGCCCATTTAAACTTACTGTCAACAGTCTCCTTGTTCAGGCATTTCATTTAATGACAAGCATCTCACACATCATGCCGTGTCGAGAAGACAAGGAAAGATGGTTTAAGACAGATCAAACGAGGTCACTGCGAGGACTAACGTGACATTCTTTAGTAAAGATTAAACCTCGAGCCCACGTGAGTTTCACTGCTCCCCTACCCTGCAGACTTAGGTAAGATAGCAACTGGAGCCAAGAGTCTGCTGCTATCGCTGTGCGACTTTGTCAGTCGACATAGTTTATGTTGAAGATTAGGGATCACTGGACATTAGATTAAAAGGCGAGAGTGTCAGGCCACGGTGTTCCAGGGTGGTTAAGGTGGGCTGGTTGATCTTATTACTGATGGTGTGTGAGAACTGAGGTACTTTCACTGTCCTTCAACTCAAATTCATACATTAGCTTAGGTGAGAGTAAAGTTAGGCCACGCAGTGTTACAACACTGTTTTCTATCTTGAATATTGCAAGAGCAAAGAATCGTGGGACGGCAATATCTGTTTTCCACTGTCGTGTTTTTCTTCGGAGGAAGGCCAGGAGCGTTTAAATAATTCAACCGGCTCATACTGTGCTGTAGCTTCCACTTACGGTAAATACTTCAGACTCAATTAATGATGAGACCACATTGATCCCTTGAGTCTGTCTGTCTGTGTTTAGTCTTAATTGTTTTTCAGTGAAGGGTTTCTATTTGTGGGACAGGCTTGATGAATTCGTCTCTGCTGGATCTGTGTTTAGTTTGATGGAAAGAGTGGATGAACCTTTTTTTGGGACTGATTATCCATTTCCATGTCCATTATCATTGAAGTCATTTAAAAGCAAACATGCTGAAGTTTTACTGGTTGCAGCTGATAAAGTGTGAGTATTTGCTGGATTACGTTGTTGTAAACTGAATATCTTTATGTTTTAGACTGTTGCTTGGTCAAAACAAGCAAACATTGAAGAGTCATTGTGGACTTCTTTTAAGAAGGGGACGAACAAAAAGAGACTTTCCCTGATGGTAGTTTGCATCATAAATCAACTGATGCTGGACCTGATTTTCTTTACACGTCAGATGGACTAACAAACTGACGCCTGTTGCTTGGTGAAAGGTGTCCCGGGACGCGGTGTCAGCAGACGAGCGTGGATGGTCCGAGGTGTGATAACGGGGACGAGCGAGCGATGGTGACCAGCCCTCCCAGGTCGCCCGGCTCCCCACAGACAGACCTGAGGGACCGCACACCCTCTCCACCCTCGGGATCTAATAACACCAGCGGCAATGGGCCCATGTGGACAGATGACGCCGGCCTCGACAACCCTGCCTTTGAGGAGAGCACGGAGGAAGACAGTGAGTGGTCCAAAGTGAAAAGATTTAGATTGTCAGTGAAGTCAGTACAGTTTCGATTGAGACATCATGTCTTCATGTCTTCAGGTGTGGTTGGGTTAGAGTGTGTGGTCCCCAGAGTGAAGCGCCCCCTCAGTAATCCTTGCATCCACCTCCTCCGCTCTGTCAGCTCCACTTCCTCTGGCTGGGATTGTCCTGAGTCTCCACCTCTCTCTGCTGAAGAAGGTATCATCACTTCCTCCACGCTACTGAGCAGAAATCTGAGATGAAACGTTGCAGCGTTTCTTTCTTTCAGTTGTAACGTTAGACGACGGGATAATCACATTCAGGCAGCATCAAAGGTTTGGAGGATGTGGGAAATGTGTAATGTGATTTGTGCGTCCATTAAGGTTGTGTGAAGTTGCCCTCGCTTCCTGAAGGAGAGATAACTGCCATAGAGGTCCACCGGGCGAACCCGTACGTCGAGCTGGGCATCAGCGTCGTCGGCGGAAACGAGACGCCTCTCATCAACATCGTGATACAGGAAGTGTACAGAGACGGGGTCATCGCACGAGACGGGAGGCTGCTGGCCGGGGATCAGATCTTACAGGTGAAAGCCGTTTTGGTCATATTCAGTTATAGTTCTCAGCAAAGATTTGTTGAACAAGGACTTGATTTTATCAAAGATTCATGTTGATAGTAGCCATTATTGTAGTATCAGTTTGTAGTGTTGTATAATGGTATATTATATGAGTAATTTAATCCCTTTTTAAAGATTAAGCACCGTTCAAGAATTATCTTTCCTGTACCTCGCTCACAGTGTCAAATACACCCAGTTCTGTTCTGCAGTTCCCCTCAACTCTAAGGAGCATTTTTAGCATTGTTTGGTTTTTAAGGCCCACAACTTTACTGTTCTAGTTCACTCTCACCCCTTTCATCAACCTATTTTCTAGCCGCTGCTGTTTTTAGCAGAACAGCCCAAATAAACCCGCAATACACTACCTGCCCAGCACTAATAGAAGACAAAGTTAGTGACTAGTTGGTGAAAGTTGTAGAGCGCTCTGCTTTTTAGCAGCGAAAGAGCAGAATGAATGTTGGACTTACATTTGTCGGTGAATGCTAATGTTGGTCCATGTCTGTTGGGTATCAGTTTTTAAGGTGTTTGAATGTCAGTGTTGTGTTTACAGCTTGTAAAAATCAGTTACTGATGTCAGTTTCCTTTGATATCTTATTCCCAAGGTGAACAATGTGGACATCAGTAACGTCCCTCACAGTTTTGCCCGCTCTACACTGGCTCGCCCCTGCACCACTTTGCAGCTGACCGTGCTCAGGGAGCGTCGTTGTGCCTCCCGAGCGCCTCCTTCCTCTTCCTCCTCCACCCCAGCTGTGCCCCATGCGCCCTGCTCCACCCCTGAGGGCACCCCGTCCAGCCCAGCCACACTGAGAATCACCCTGCACAAGCGGGACTCAACAGAGCAGCTCGGTATCAAGCTGGTGCGGCGAACGGATGAGTCAGGAGTGTTTGTGTTGGATCTGTTGGAGGGAGGCCTCGCGGCGAAGGATGGCAGGCTGCGGAGTAACGACAGAGTACTGGCAGTCAACGAACAGGACCTACGTCACGGCACGCCGGAGCAGGCTGCGCAGATCATACAGGTGAGGATTTCTTAAAGACATCAACACCAGAAAAGGAAATGTAAGTGAAGGGAACAAAAGTCTTAAAACACTGACTCTGTCTTCCTAGGCTAGTGGAGAGCGAGTCCACCTGATGATTGGCCGACCCAGCAAACCAACTCCACCTCCACCGCCAAAATCAAGCTCCACCAGAGACCTCTACTGCCTTGATCACTTCCTGCCTAACCACAGCTCTACCCCGAGTCCTGTGCCCATACACCTCTCCCGCACCAGCACTCACAGAGTGAGCTGATTTTATTTTTGTTTCTTCATCACCAACATGCACGTGTTTGCATTTTAACATTCATCCTTACATCAGAGCATCGTAGTTAATGACGCAGTGTGATCAGGAGTCATTGTTTTAATCGTATTTGTGTGTGATTATACCCCAGGACCTCTCGCAGTGTGTGTCCTGTAAGGAAAAACACATCACTGTGAAGAAGGAACCCCTCGAGTCTCTGGGCATGACTGTTGCAGGAGGGCGGGGCAGCAAGAGCGGGGAGCTGCCAATCTTTGTGACCAGCGTCCAACCACATGGCTGCTTGTCGAGGGATGGACGAATCAAACGAGGTCAGCGCTCCCGGCAGAAATGATCAAACTCAGCAACGTTAAAAATATTACACCAGAAACAACGCTGTCTCCTTCTTCCACTCTCCTTCAGGTGACGTCCTGCTCAGCATCAACGGGCAGGACTTAACGTACCTGAGCCACGGCGAGGCTGTGGGCACCCTCAAGGCCAGCGCTGCCTCGCCCTCGGTCCAGCTGCGGGTGCTGGAGGTCAGCATGGTGGAAGAGCACGACCACGACGAGCTGCTGCCTCACACGCACGACAGTGACTTTGATGCCAACTGGTCACCCTCGTGGGTCATGTGGCTGGGATTACCCAGGTGAGCACACAGAGGAGACGGAGGATGATGGAGGCAAATGTTTGTATTCAAATATAGCATATTCCTGGATTAAAAGGCACTTTTGTGATGTAGAGCACTCTGTATTTTAATGTCTGTCATGTCTGACAATTTGGTGGATTTAGTTGAAATACATCTGCATCTCCTTGCAAGATGCCATCAATCTGTACTATCTGTCCAGCCCCTCATCACTCCACTCTCTGTTCTTTGCTTGCAGCTACCTGCACAGTAGTCATGAGATTGTACTGCGTAGGAGCCACCCGGGCAGCTGGGGCTTCAGCATCGTTGGTGGATACGAGGAAACCCATGGCAACCAGGCTTTCTTCATCAAGACCATCGTCCTCGGCACACCTGCGTATTATGACGGCCGTCTCAAGTGAGTGATCTGCTGCTCTTCACGTGACTCACATGTGGCTTATGTCAGCAGTGATATAATGATAGATATAAACTGTGACCACAAGTTGATGATTGATAAGAGTGGCGTGATGATGGGCCACAAGTACAGGGTGCATTACAAAAGGGAAAAAAACAAAACAACAAACAACCTTCCTCCCTATTCCACTTGTATTCCTCTAAATTTTTATACTGAAGTTAACAGATGTGGCCTTTTTTGCTGTGTCGTCAGTGTCTTATCTGCTGTCATAATGCAAACAGCTACCAATAAACCTCAGCTTTGTACACACGATATGAACTGTACACCTTTAAATAACATATAGCACATGTTTATCATATTTTGTCAGTTTTCTATTGATGTTTTCTGATATGCTAGTAGTCAGAAAGACCGACATGTGTTGTAGTTTTTAAAAGATGATGGTAAATCCTGTTTTGGAGTTTAATAGTAGAGGTGGAACATTTAGTACATGGGCACCTCTGCCCTCTGGGGGATTCAATTAATGTGAAAGTTTCAGAACATTTCAAAATCGAACTAGAATTTTCTCCCCTGGGTCTTCCTTTTTCTGTTCCTGCAGTAAAAATAATTTGAATGGATATGACTATCGATACTCTAATGCCAACAAAACCAACAATACATTGATCCTGTCAATAAGTGGTGTCTTTGTAGCCAAAGCTTGATAATCCTCTGAGCCACAGAGCTCAATCGTCATCCAAAAACTCTTAAAAACATATCAGAATCACACATTTTCCTTCATTATGATGAACATGACCACTGTAGTTTATTTGACTCAGTCCTACATACACCATCCTGCTGCTGTAAATACCTCCCAGAGGACCAAATGTGTATTAATCCACATTTGTTTGTGGTTTTCTAAAACTATATAGCTCCCAGCTTTTGAAGAAAATTACAAACCTTTTAAAAACTAATGCCATTTGTTTTCATTTACTTTTTTTTCACCAAGATTTAGGTCTTTAGTAGTGATGAATGGACTCTGGGCTGAGAGCCAGGGAGAGGGGTCAGAAAGTTGGAAAGTATTGACAGAACTGCATTTGTGGTTTAAGGGCTGCAACTAACAGTTGTTGTCATTATTGATTCGTTTGCTGATTATTTCCTTGATTAATTGAATAAATTCCTGGTCTATAAAATGTCAGAAAATAGTGAAATATTCATCACGAGTTCCCTTAAACCAAGGTGATATCTTCAGATAGCTTGTTTTATCCGGTTAACAGAAAAGATGCTCAGTATTTTGCTGAAAAACTGTATTTCACACTATGTAAGCCATTGCCTTCATGTGACGCTCCACAATATTGAGCTCTATGAATGGCACGTCAGGTCCTGTTTATGATCCGTGCTGACTTGTCTCTTTCTGTCTCCCTAGGTGTGGTGACATGATTGTGGCAGTCAACGGCCTGTCGACAGCAGGAATGAGCCACTCAGCACTGGTGCCTATGCTGAAGGAGCAGCGCAGTCGGGTGGCGCTTACTGTGGTCTCCTGGCCTGGAAGCCTGATATAGCTGGGCCAGATCATAAGCAGGCTGCGCACCATGCCGAGTCCACCTTAGAATGTTCTATATTGGGAACAACCTTGGCCAAAGTGAACTGGTACACGCTACTGTACATCGCTCCATACCGGGCTTAATCCAGGACCAAAAGCATTCAGAACTGTAGTAGACCCAGCAGGACCAAGCTTGTCCTGACCAGGTGGGAACTGATCCAGATCGTGCCACGTCACTCGACAGACTGCACTCACAAACACACCGCTGAGATCATATGGTCATGTTGTCTTCACTCCTGCAGGGAGAAATGGTACTGCAACTGTTAACAGGCGATCTGTGCTGTATTCACCTCACCAGGCAGTTGTAGAATCCAGGGCTGTATTCAGGTGGATGCATCGTTGCAGGTAGAGATAGAAAATTCAAATACAAATAAAGTAGCTTGTGATTCTCTTGTCATCTAGGATAATGTCCTGTAATCACAAAAAAAAAAAAATTTCTGCACCACCAGCGCTGTATCCAGCTGAATAAGCCTCAGGCCTTATTAGAAAAACCTGCCGCACCCTGGGGGCTCAGCTGCCCTTAGGCCTCATCACCATGACAACCAGCTGTCCCATCAGCTGGAGTTTTATACATGTGTGTGAATGTGTGTTCTGTTTGTTAATAAACATTTCCTTTAGGAGGAGTAATGGCTCTACGGCGTGCTTTTCCACTTTGCGAACGTGGGCAAGAAGCGCGCGACAGGCTCGTATAGTGCTGCATTAATGAGGCTTTTATTTTAGATTTACATAAACAAAATTATTCAAACAGAAACTTTACGTGATTTCATTTCACCATGAATTAACAGACATTTTATAACGTGGCCTCAAGATTTGTTCTCCTTTAAAGTGGTCTTTTGCAGCTTCGCAGCAAGCTTGTTGGTCTCCGCCTGATTGGCTGCAGCTGCCAGTCTGACCCTCTGTGCCAGACGCCAGGGCTGATTCTTTTTAGGACGCAGTTTCTGGAAAGGGGACAAAAACGTAATGCAAGGACAAGATGGAGGAGACTATATTTCCCTGTATGAAAAGCAGAAGAGGAGAGACAAGGACACATTCATACCTTCTGTTTTTTCTTTGCTGGGTCATGCACCACTCCGTGTCGCCACAGGCTTTCCTGATAACAATGAGACCAGTTAAAAACGGAAACTACACTGTATCAGCAGCTGAAGTCACCCATAATCCACCCCCCTCAAACATGGTTTGATTTCTGAACTGTCAGACACCAAAGTGCTCAAAACAGTGAAATACATTTGAAAATTTCACACATGGAACATTTGTCCCCATAATGTCAAGATAATCCACCATTAACCATTTTTTAATGGTTAAGAAATCCATACAGCAAGGTCTAGATTATCTATAGCATTTTGGATATGTTGCTTCTGCTGCTATTAACTTATCCTCACTCAGTGCCACAAAACAAAATTAGAGTCACTTCATTGTATTGGGATTGCACCGAAGTGACATGTTAAAAACCCAAACCGTCTACATGACTGGATACCAAGTGCAGGTTTACCTTCATGGCAAAGCTCTTCCCACAGCCAGCAAACGCACAGCTAAAAGGCTTTTTGCCCTCATGGTCTCCAAGTACGTGACTCTCCAAGTTGAAGCGACGAGCGAACTGTCTATCGCAGCCTTTTCTGGGGCACGGCAGCTTCTTCTTCTCCTTCCCAGAGTGGACATGCAGCTCATGCTGGTGCAAGAACCAGGCGTTGTTAAACAGCTTTTTGCACTGTCCGCATGGCATCTTGACTGAGAGCAGAAGAAGACAAACATAAAAACAGCTCTACAACGCAGCAAAGATGCCATCCAGTATTCAATTCATACTTTTATGTTCTTTTCTGTGCTTCAGGTATTCGGTCCATGTTTTCCCATGAAAGAGACAGCCTTCGTTCTCACAAGGATAACCTGCAGCAGAGGGACATGTTTTTTGGTTAAACACACCAATTTAAACACCACAACAGTTAATCAATACAAACCAACCTGCATGCATTCTCTCATGATGCTTCAGTTTTCCGTGAGTGGGAAAGTCTCTTGTGCAGCCACTAAAAGAACAACTACATCAAAAAAGATAAATAAGAAAACTCAGATTTGAGATGGCCAAGCTGTTAACAACTTGCATCAGATATGCAGCCGCTCACTGAAATGGCAGAATCTGTAGGTGCTTGAATGTGTGGGCTTTCAGCTGGTTCCTCTTGTGGAAATCCTTTCCACAGCCCTGATGGTCACACTGAAAGGAAACAAAGAGTAAAAGCAAGTCACAGTGAACCCCCAATCGCTTCATAAAAATCTAAAAACAGAAACAAGATTTTTGTACTTGATATGGCTTCTCCTTCTGCTGGTGAACTCGAGCCATGTGGTTCTTCATGCTGGAGTTTGTGACAAAGGCCTCGGAGCATCCATCAGCCAGACACCTGGAGACCAGAGCAGGTAACAGTTTAAAAAGGCATGCTTGAGAAACACTGATGGCGATTACGCGTTCCCAGTTAAAAAAAACAACAACAAAAAAAGACAGCTTACTTGTGTGGTTTTTCCCCGCTGTGAGTGAGCTCATGCCTGGTGAGCTGATAGCGAGTGCAAAAGCTCTTGTCACAGTTTTGACATGAGAATGGTTTCTGAGATTAACAGGGGAAAACATTTGACACATAATCCCAGACAATCAAACACATGATATATACACTGTTATGATGGGCCGACTTGGTCTTTTCCTCATTGTTTTAGCTCTGTGGAGGAGCCACTTACCAATCCTGTGTGTTTGCACAGATGAGCCTCTAGCTTCCATGATTTACTGAACTGAGCTTGACAATCAAAAAAGGAGCAAACAAAGCGCTTTTGACTTTGCAACCTCTCCCCCATCTTTGATGAGCGATGTCAGATGTGGTGTTGTGGTCACAGACAAAACTAGTAATAACAAAAGGGGCAGGACAATAACTGACCTGCAACCAGCAGCTCACCTGTGTCTCATTTATCTGACTGGAACATACCAATCAGAGCAAAAAGGGGGGTGTTAAATGAAAAAATATATAATGTTTTTAATATTCAAACATTTCACTACAACAAATTGTACAGATGTATTTTTAAAAAACTTTTATACACTTAGAAAACCTCATACTGCTTAATTGGCTATGTTAAACAGCTACCTACTCTCAGCTGTGCAGGATTGTTGCGCAGGTCCAACATGTAGAGAATGATTTAGGCCCCTGAGTTTAATGTTGATCCTATTGATACTCAAACATTATAAACGTCCATGGCTCTTTCCTCCACATTGATTGATTCGGGGCTTTAAAAATGTCACCCAGGCTCCTTTCAGTATGTGTCCCTATCTGCTGATCTGCTCGGGAGGGGGAATGTGCAAGCAGGGAGAGAGGCGACTGTCTGTCTCCATTAATCACATACACACTCACAGAGTTTACTGCTCTAATCTTAATCTTATCAACCCTCCAATATTGCTTTCTGATAGCTGAGATTTATTGTTGTCAGAACTTCGTCTTCAGTGAGATCCTTTGTAACACACCAACCTGAAACTGAATCAACCTCTAAAGGTTGACTGTGCCACTTTTGAAAGACATAGTTACTCTTAAAACTTTTGAATTTGGCAGTCTTGTCTGACATACCAAAGGCCAACGTTTGCTAATGTTATCAGATTTTAACGAATATAGCTGCAGGCCTATAACAGACAAGTCACTAAACTGACTTTATGACTTCATTTTAGCTCAACAGTATATCAGTGTCACTAAGTAGCCGCTGTTCACCAAAGGTTAGTGAAGCTAAACTGACTTCTGCTGAACAGTAGCCACTGTGGCTGTGACAAATAGTAAATGCTAAAACATACACATAAATAAATAAAGTGGTGAAGAATCCTGAAAATAAGAAAGTGACTCAGCAATATCTCTAGCCACCATAAGATACTACTATTTCTTTTTAGTTTCATGTGTCATAGCCGGTGTAAATCTTAAAACTACCATTTTATTAAAGCAATGTTGAAACTGCCATACAGTGGATAGCAGTTGCCGAACAGTGAGATATGGGATAATAATAAATCCTAAGACAAATGGTGAAGACATAGCATAGTGACTCAGCAATATCTCTATTAGCTATAAGATACTGTTCATATCAGACCAAGGCTGTAGAAAAAACTCCAGGGGGTATTAAATTGAGCTAGGGTGCATTTTTATAATTTATTAATTAAATTTTCTAATTGTCACAGGAAGACTGTGCTATTTCCTCGACAAGTCTCATGTGTCACATTCGGTGTAAATGTTTAAACTACTATTTAATTAAAGCAGGAATTCAAATACCAAAGGTTAGTTAAATTCTAACACTTTTCTAATGTCATACCACCACGAGTAAGGCTGTAGCCACGAGACCCCTGAGGTTATTGAATTAAAGGGTGTGTTTGTTTGTCTATGAATGAAATGTTTCATTTGTAAGCACTGTTTTGTCTTCCAAAAGTTACATAGACTCCCTTTAAATATCTAAAAAAATCACACTGACAATCCAATAACACTATCTGCTTGTCTAAACATTAGAAATCACCCTCTGTGCCCATTGCCATGCTCCCATGTGAAACCTTTGACTGACTTTTGTGAATAAGGCCTATTGAGAGCCTGTTGGGCGTTGACTCACTGCCCTCCCACGCTTCAAGTAAGCATGCCTGGGTCAGTTGACACCGTTATCAGCCTCCACCTCTTTTCATCCGGTCCCCCCTCCCCACCACCTCCACCTCTGCTGTCAGGGCCAGGATCAATACAGCTGGCCCAATATCCACATATATGACCATGCCTTCCCCCCCACCTCTGATAACCACGCTGACTCTATCACCCCACCTATCACACAAAGAGATACAGCATGCACTCTGTTTGGCCTGCAGTGGGATTTCCTTGTGCCTTTGTGAAACCTTTCAGGCCTATCCCAAACACACACATTCACATCATGTGGACATATACTGTCGCACCCAATGCTTGCATCACAGTCACAAATATTATTCTCAAGACCAATGGAGGCCTTTTTTCTTCAAGAAGTAGGAAACATGAAGGATGGTGAGGCCTTGGAGGGTTATAAGGAGAACAAAGTTGATTCACCTAGTTAGAAAAACATCTCATACATTCTCTCTTTTTTGAAGTTTACTCAGAAATATGGCAGTTTTTTTACTTCACTGCATCATTTTTTATTTTGTAGGGACAAAATCTGTCAGTTACAAGTTATTTCATTAAGATTTTCCATACAAAATCTATGATGAGCTTAAAATATACACAGTATGGAAGTCCTAAATGGTCATACATTTTATTTCCTCGTGATAACGAACAAATGGTGTATCCTGAGTTAAGTTTATAATTTTCTCGCGATCTCAAGATAACAAAACTTTGTTTTCCTCTGATGATGCCATAATTAATGCGATAATTGAAGACTGAGAAAACAAAAGGATAGTCTAGTATATTAAATCATTCTCCTGCTCCTCCGACATTGTTACACTGAATGATGTTTCCTGCAATTATTTATTACACTAAACTGTCCTTTTGTTTTCACGAAATTATGTCATTAAAAATGTACTTGTTTTCAAGAGAATAATATAAGATGTATGAATGTATGACCGTTTAGGGCTTCCATACACCATATATTATAACCTCATCATAGATTTTGTACGAAAAATCTTAATTTAATAACTTAACTAGTAACTATATTGTCAGATTGAACATATTTGGTCACTACAAAATAAATGTTGATGCAGTGAAGTAAAAAGTACCATATTTCTAAGTCAGATCAAACCTATTTTTTTGATATACCCTAATAAAATAAATCAGTTATCAAGTTATTTATCATATATTTATTTAGTTATTTATTTAACACACTGTCTGTATTCTGTATATTGTGTACTCTTAGTTTTGATGTAAGAACATTTTACTGATAAAACTGCTTGTACACAAATATTGTTTTGAACGCAGGACCATTTTTTAAATATGTTGACACTGTGATATTTCTAACATATTTTATTTATTTATTTTCCAATTGCAACAGCAAAATCTCTTTATTTTTCAGGAGACAGGTTTATTCATAATATGATTATTTATTCTTGACTGTTGTTGAGTCCTGAACCAAACCAGATCAAGAACCACATCTTATATGGTGGAAAATGGATTCTTCTGATTCATATTCTCATTCCTATCTTCCTAATATTTCCAGTTTGGAGTCACAATTTTAGGGTTTTTAAAACATTCATTTTACCTCTGCTGTCTACTGTCTAACCACATTTTAACTCGTAATTTATCAGAGTGCTACATGGACAAATCTGACTATGTATCAGGCTGATAGTATTCTATGTTTTTAAATGGATTTATTTCATCTATAATAAATATTTTAGAGATTCCTTCAAGTACCACTAAAGAGAGGTGGAGAGGGGAATTGATCTAATGACCTTGATCTAAAGACCGGCAACAGTTTTTTGTGATTATTTCTTCAAGAGACAATAACTCAAAATACAGGTAACACTGAGGATTATCCAGCGTAACTAAGATACTTTTTCTGAAAAATCATATTGCGGTTGAAGATTTTCAGCTGCTTTGAGCACCACAAATTAAATCCCATTCATCTCCATTAGAGACAGAAAACTCAGTGACAGATATCTCAAAACCTGAGCACTGGACCAGGGACCAAAAAATATCTATGTGGCTTTAGATAAGTGTGAGAAAATGTGTGTATTTGTGTAACCCATCCTTTAAAAGTGTGATCCAGGTGAGGATACAAGGCTGATAACTGTGAAATTTCATATCATGCAACATTTACACACAAACACACACATACACACAATGTCTTTTGGATCAAACCTGTCTGTGTCCATGTCCAATTATCTACTGTGTGTGTGTGTGTGTGTGTGTGGTTAATATGTAACACCTCGGGTCGATATGGCTGCTCCGGGCTGCATGCTGAGCTGACAGACTCAATCTGTGTGTGTCAAATGTGTGTGATTAAGGAGTTCATAGTGCTCTGTGGCTTTTATCCACAAGCCTCGTCTTTTCTGCCCTCCTCCCTCTCGCTTGCTTTCTCTCTTTCTCTCTCTCTCTCTCTCTCTTTCCTTCTCTGTTTACTTTTTGTTCCTTCAATCAGTAACTTCCATGAGTCAGTGCCACACATGACGCTCTAGTGTATCTGTGAGAACACGCACACACACGCACACACACTCACACACACACAAAGGACTTACTGTACATGCATGAGCAGCTTTAATGCCATTTTATGGAGGACAAATTACTCCAAAAAATTGAAAATATTGGGATGGGAAAAGCAGTAGAAAGAGATGATATTCACCAAACAACAATCTGCAGTTTACTCAAGCGATAAGCTGTGGGAATATACGAAAACATAGAGGCCTTATCTAAATACTACAAGCAAAATCCAGGCCCTTGCCGATCAATACCAAGGGCTTTGGCTGCCAACCGGCTCATTGATTGATTGCATTTTATTTTTCCATCTGTTTTTTTTCTTCCTGGTTTTACCTCCTCTGGTTGTTGGATACTTATTAGTCTGTCCTGATAAGACCCATGTCTGAATGAATCCCTGACCTCCGGTCTACGGGGTTATGAGGGTGAAGAAAGACAACCTCTGCAGGTTTATCTCAACACCGGTGTCCACAACCCTTCATTTTGTGTATAGACTTTACTTCCTTCACATATATGAGGGATCTCTTTCAGAAGATTCATGTGATGTAGCCAGTGTGGCTGTGACAGTTACGGGATAATGGTAAATGCAATATTTCTAACATCAGCCACCATAAGACACATTTTGAGGCATAGAAATGAAGCATAACTCTTGTATGAATTTACTGTTGGCCTTCTCCCTCCTGATCCCTCTCTCTCTCTCTCTCTTTCTCTCTCTCACACACACACACACACACACACACATACGCACACACTTCATCCTGTCAGCTGCTGACCCTATCTCTGTAAACTGCTCCTAATTCGTACAAATATTGGGTAAAGTACTGAGGTGGGATGAGATAACCTATTTGTCACATAACCAGCCAGCCATTCAGCCTCCACTGATTAAACAGCACACACATCAAGTGGTGTACACACACACACACACAATGGTGAACCACAATGACTTAGCAAACTTCTTATGATTTAATTCTCACACTCGTTCATAGACATTCACATCACAGGTTGTAGCTGATGACACAGAACATTTCTCAAGATACAGTTATGTAACATTACAAAGTATGTCATGTTATAATTGTTATTTCAACTGTTTTAAATGGATTATATACATGTCATGACTATTGACTAGTTTTAATGTCAGTATAAATATTTTAAAGTGCCACACTTCAAAATGTAGTTTTGTAATTGTAATTTTGTAATAATTTATAATGATATACATTAAATAGTCACATTTGTGGCTATTTTTTATAGAATCATTATCCTGTTTTGCTTGCATTTAATTTTAAAAGCACTTCATTTATTTTTATTTATTTATATGTTTATATACTCCTCGCTTCAAAAGTGCTATACAAATCATAGAGTGATCTCCTCGTATTCTCATTTTATGGCCATAATATGTTTGAGTGTGAAAATGTTTAAATAATTTTTTTTAAGGAAAATGCTGAATCATGGCCTTAAAACTAAAGTTTTGACAACTCACAACTAAAACATATCTGTGCTTATAATAATTCCCAATCAAAACACAGTTCATAATTCAATAAAGCACAATATTGATAAACTCTACAAGGCTTATTAACATCTCAGTTACAGTACATCGGCTGCCATACTGAGTTTGACTATACATATATATTGGTGAACACTGCCACCTACTGCACTACCACAGCAGAAGCTCTACCTGCGGCACTACAAGAATGGGACTGAACTACATATATTTATTATTTTACATCTCTTTGACAAACTGGACCCTGAGATGACAACCACTGATCCACCATATCACTGATAATTATTCTTATTCTTCTTGAATTATTCTTATGTAAATGTATTACATGTACATATACATGTTTGCATTTGACAACCAAACTGATTAGAAAAGCTTCCTATTGTGATAGGAACAGATATCAGAGAAGCTGCACAGCAAATACATGAGTATGAAATAAAAAAGGTTTTGTGAATACAGTTAGATTAATTACACATCAATTAACTTATGTAAGCTAAGCTTGTGACTTAACATTCTCTAATGTATGGTCTGTCAGGTTTGAGACTTTTAATGGTGAGCAACAGGAATTCACGATACATCCTGAAGTCATTAATACCTTGAATGAGCCATACAATAGTTAAGCTTATGATAAATAATTTTTGGTTTCCAGAGTTTTAGTAAAGTGCTTCGTTTATTTTCAGGATTGTCATTTTTGTACTGTATTTTGAAATGTGTGTGGAGTTTGTGTTTATCCACATAGGCTATCCCTACCGACACCTAACTGGTCCAGACCACCGGTTCATACATCGAGTTAAATCAGGTGCTCACAGGCTCACAAGACAAAAGATACCAAGATATTCAAAAGCCTGGATTATGTCTGGATCATGAGTTTCAGCATCCCTGGTGGTAAATACCACAGGTCCATCTTCATGGTCATGTACAGAACACTAAACTGCTACAACCACTCTCCAGGCTTTTAAGCCAGTCACACTCAGACTCTTGAGATTGTCCAACTTCTGATTTCAGCTTCTCAAATATAAATATTTTCTGGTTCTTCAGTCCTCTAAACAGTAAACTGATTCAATTTGAGTTGCGACATCCATTTGATTTAATTTCCATCAATAGGAGAAAATCATTAATGAATGACAGCTCATTATGACATCAGCATAATTCAAATGTGTGAACAGACGACAACATGACGAGCAGCGTGTGTACAAATATTTTTATTCTTGTTAAGTCGATTATGCCATGAACTCGTAGGGGATGGGCTCCAGCAGCTGTGGCACGTTCTTCTTGGTGCTGACAAAGTGAGCATCACGAGGAGGAGCAGGCTGTGGAGACAAGAAAGAGGAAACTTTAGGTTCAAACAGAAACAAAAGAAAACTGACAAAACCAACCAGATATTAAAGTGAGGGGTGTTAGGCAACATAAAATAATATGATCCACTAACAAGTAGGTTTTAATTTGTGTATTATGACCTGAAAATAGAATATCTAAAGAGGGAGCAGGTCAGCGTTTCTACAGTAGCCACAACCCAAACTCTCAATCAGATAGAGCTTTGCATGCTTGGTAGGGTGTACAATGTTCAGTTTGCTGCAATCTGAAACTTTACTGCTACAAGTCCTACACATTGGACCTTTGATGAGCTCAGAGTACTCTTCCACCCCACGAGGACATTGCACTCCCAGATTGCAGGGTTAGAGCCTTCACCTGTATCAAGCTCCTCTCCTGTGGAACCAGCTGCCACTTTAGGTTTGGGAGGCAGACATCCTCTGCACATTTGAAAGTAGGCCCCCTCTGTCCTCTCCATTTGTGCACATTCACGTCCCGTTAATGCATATCACTAACTTGGCTTCTTCCCCCAGATTTTGTGCGTTCTTTTGCAGGTATTCATGGATTTAAGTGGCACCTGCTGCCATGGCCCTGCTTGACACCTGATGCTATTGTTACTAATTTTGCTGTGCCTGCTAGAGTTGCACGGTACCCCGTGGTGCCAAATCGTAACGGTTCCTACTATACTAGAAATTCTACACGACGGTTCTACCGTGGATTACTATACTACCAGTGCCAGTTTCCACTACATAGCGGCCGCCTCTGCTCTCCTCCCGGCTTCTCACTGCATGCTACTCCCTTGTAAACAAACCAACATGGCAACTACTGCAACCGAACTACACAGCTGCTGAATGTTTGCCTGTTACTGGTGACATTTCCGCACGCTGGGTCCGCCCGTCTGTTAGCTGATTGGCTGTTCGTGCGTTTCTGCCGGCAAGAACGAACTCCATGGAGACAGCTCCGCTTCGCCCAGACGCACGCACGGTTTACAGTCACAAACACGAGACAACACACTCACCACGGCAGAAGCACCGGGGCCAAGCGGTGAGTTGTCGTCAGTGTCACCACTAATTTTGCTCAAAAAAACAAACTCCTTGTTTCAGTCTAATTCTTACTTCACCAGTATTATGTTTATCATGCACCAAACAGCATTATGAGTAATTAATAAGTATTTATAACTTGTACAAATACACTGCAGTTTCTTAAAAATTATTAAAAGAGGCTGCAGTATCACGATAATACCCGGAACCATGATACTTTGTCTGGTATAGTATCCTGGTTACTCATTTTGGTATCGTGACAACTGGTGCCTCCATGTTTCTCTCTCAACTAATCAAGGCGGGTGGCTGCCCACCTGGAGACCGGCGCTGCTTGGGGTTGCTCATAAACAGTACTCTATATGAAAAGTGTCCTAAGATAACTTCTGTTTTGATTTGGCACAGTTCTGTTCATGATTCAAATTCAATGGTTTTAACTTGATGTATACTATGTTCATGATTCAAATTCAATGGTTTTAACTTGATGTATACTAAAAGCTGACTGGATTATATGTTTTCACCAGGAAATCTTTCAATTTTTATTGTTTAAACATTTTTTTTATAATTTTATACCTGACGCTTCAGTTCCACCCAGCTGCCCTTCTGCTTGGCCTCCATCTTCTTGCCCTCGTTTTCCTTGACTCTCTGCAGGAAGCTGTCCCTGCTCTTTGAGTGCTTCACATGCTCAATGCGCACGTTAATCCTCTTGGCCAGGATCCTACCCCTGAGAGAACAGACAGCATGAATTAGTTCATTTTAAAACGCATAAATCAAAACAAATTGCCAGGTAGCTTTAGCTCAAAATGCAAAGTAACAGTGTTGATATCTGCACTCCTATGCTGTCCCCTCAGTACAACCCCAGGTTGTCCAACAGGAGTTAGACTGGAGTGTTTAAGGATGAAATACTTTTCCCCACGTGAATGACCATTCAGGATATAAGTAACCCTGATGGCAAAGTGAAGATGGGGGTCACATCCCTTCTTCTGGATGAAGACTAAGAGCAAGCACACACCAAACTGAACCCAGGATTTAGTTTGAGAAAAGATAATCTCAAACAATTGTTTTATGATCCTCTTAAAGGAACAGGTTTTAAAATGTTTGGAGTCGTTTTAAATCCTTTGGTATGTGCCAGCTCAAAGTGCACACATTTAGACGTCACACTTAATACCACTTTATACTTACTTGACCTGCTTGTTGACAATGATGCCGACAGCATGTTGGGTTACGTTGTAGACACGGCCTGTTTTACCATGGTAACACTTGTGAGGCATTCCTTTCTGAATGGTACCTGTGCCCTGAAAAGAAATCACGTGTGATGATTTGACAAATGTTCTATACAGAAACAGCTCAGTCCCCTTTTACCATTGGTCGATCATCTAAACAAGGATAAGAAACATTCTGCGTCTTACCTTGATGTCAACAATGTCGCCCTTCTTGTAGATGCGCATGTAAGTGGACAGAGGGATTGGGCCTGTGAAGTAAACACAGAAAACGAATGTGAATTTGCACCGCGGTTGCACAAAAAACGAATTTTCTTACACGCCGTTAAGTGTTTGAAGTGCAGCCCCGCGTTAAATCTGTACTCACCATGTTTGCGGAACTTCCTGCTGAACATGTACCTCGTCCCCCTCCTCTTGCCTCTGGTGTTCGTCATGATGCCTGATTACTGAGAGAAAACACACTTCAGTTAGTTTTATACATGGATTTTAACCGCGTAATACAACTAGACACACAAATATGGAGAGAGATGGTGAAGTGATGGGAGAGTGGCCCTGCGAGCAATTCGGTGGTTCGCTGCCTTGGCTCATGGGCACCTTGGCATCGCCCATACTGGACTTGAACTGTCCACCATCCAGTTCCCAAGCCAAGTCCCTACAGCTACTTAATCGCCTATTTAATAAATAATTAAGAAACACATGACACTAAGTGTTGCATCTACGCCACATAATGGAAACTCTCTAGATGTCAAACTAGTTTGGTTTTCAGTATTACAAGACAAATGTGCATCATATTGGGGTGGAGAGGCACAATAAGGGTGTAGCGACAACCCATTGAGCACAAGATATAAAGGCTGAGTCAAGTGAGAGACAATAAATTGTCACACACAAGGACGAAAGTTGCTGTTTTAACAGGATTCACTTAGAAAACTGCCACACATCATTTGCATCTAGGCCACATAATGGGAACTCAGTCTCTAGATGTCAAACTACAGTTTGATTTTCAGTTTTACAAGAAAGATGTGCATGAAAATGCATCATATCGGGGTGGAAAGGCACAATAAGGGTGTAGCGACAACCCATGTCCTGCCACAAGCTGTAAACGAGCACAAGATACAAAGGCTGAGTCACACACGAGGAGGAAAGTTGTTGTTTTAACAGGATTCAATAAGAAAGCTGCCACACCGGCTGTCCGAGTGAGTGTGCTACATGGGCTAGCGAGAAATAGCCACCAAACACCGGCACGACTACATAAAAGACAAGCGCGGCTTCTGCTAGTTTGCAGCCTTGTTAAATAAAAGACCAAATATCCAGGAGAAACGCCGTGTCGTGTCTGTGTCACAGCGGGGACAGCAGCAGGAAAACACGGTGTCTGCTAGTCAGGCCCACATGGAGAGCCACGCTGCGGCTCCTGCTCACATTAAACGGTAAATGTGTCTCTGTTTTACGGTTTTTCAGGATGTGTTAACACGCTAAGATGTAAAGGGAGTGCTACGGTGTGTATATGTGTGAGATTAAGTACGAATGATGCGATAATAAAGTGAAAAAATGACATTTAACGCGGAGAGGATCTTACCCCCTGTCTCAACAAGATGGCGGGTACGGCCGAAAGAGAGAGCTCAGGTCCCCAAACTCCGCCTTACGAGTACGATTTGAGGCAGGCCGCGATATTGCCCGAACAAAAATAAAGTGGAGGAGATAGTAAGCTGACCCAGCGTCAGCACATTCAGCAATTTGCTATAGAACCCCAACCGCCGTTCCCGTTACGTGAACTGGTTCTGGATCAGTTAACGTTTATGTGATTTTTTTTTACCGTTTATCTCAGTGTACAAAAGGACAAAAAGGGAAAATTCTGTTCTTCTAGCAGTTATTTTTTAAATTTATTTTAACAGCTGAAACAATTTTATACTGCATGGAGTTGAAAGTAGTAAGCTGACCCAGCGTCAGCACATTCAGCATTTGCTATAGAACCTCACACCGCCGTTCCCGTTACGTGAACTGGTTCTGGATCAGTTGTGATGGCTAACGTTTATGTGATTTGTTTACCGTTTATCTCAGCGTACAAAAGAACAAAAAGGAAAATTCTGCAGTTTTTATTTTTATTTTATTTTAACAACTGAAACAATTTTATACTGCATGGATTTGAAAGTAGTAATCTGACCCAGGGTCTGTACATTTAGGAACTGTAATATATCATTAACCGCCGTTCTTGTACGTGAACTGGTTCTGGATCAGTTGTGATGGCTAACGTTTATGTGATTTGTTTACCGTTTATCTCAGCGTACAAAAGAACAAAAAGGAAAATTCTGCAGTTTTTATTTTATTTTATTTTACCAACTGAAACAATTTTATACTGCATGGATTTGTAGTAATCTGACCCAGGGTCTGTACATTTAGGAACTGTAATATAACATTAACCGCCGTTCTCGTACGTGAACTGGTTCTGGATCAGTTGTGATCCATAACGTTTATGTTATTTGTTTATAGTTAATCTCAGGAATATTATTAATCACAAGAAGGTTTTTTTTTAGCTCTTCTAAGGTTGTTTTAATTTATTTTAACAACTAAAACAATTTCATGTCTCATGCGATGTTGCAAATTGTTATATCATCCACCGCTTTAGTGGATATACGCATGCGCGAAACTTAAGCGAGGCTAACCGTCGGGCTAAACGGTAACCGTTAACGTTCTGATGATATGTGTCGTCGCTTGTCAAATATTTCGACATTATTCAATGTGACGAGCGAGCCGAACCCGGGAGGACGGGTGTGTCCGAATGTGTGACCCTTAAAAACGGAACCGTCAACTTTTCACCGACCGTGTTTCTAAACCAAAGCCGGAAGCAGCTCGCGGTGATTGCTCTCGTTCTCCGGGGCTGGTTGGACTTTCCGTCGCGAGCTCAGCAAGAATCGCCAGCCTCGCTCTCACGAGGGGAGTCTGCTCAGCGCGCGCGGCTGTGTGCTGGAAGATGGCGCTAGCCGAATGGAAATCCTAATGACAGTCTCCAAATTTGCCTCTTTTTGTACCATGGTGAGTGCACGGCGGTCTCGTACTGACATTAGTCAAGCTATTGGGTTGTAGGGAAGCCGTGGGCGCGCTGTTATTTGCCTTTTGAACCGTTGAATTATCGGTAAAAAGCAGTTTAATCCTGGTGTCTGTGCTAGCCAAGCAGTTTTTCCGACTGTAGCAAATCCAGCAGCCACCCACTGCCTCCTCCGTGTTTTTTTTTTTTTTTTTTTTTTTTTTCTTAGCTGGACTCCTTCAAGCGTTTGACTTCTTGTTCAACTTCTAAACACCTTGACGACTTTTTTTTTCCTTTTTAATTTCTCATATTTTTATTATTCCGGCGGCTTGTTCGAGCACGGTGACAGTGCACCTGCTGCAGCTAACTAGCTAACGCTGAAGGTAACTTTAGCTTTAAACCAGTGTCACATCAACAGCAGCAAACCGGGGACACAGCTGGCGGATGGATGGACTGACTTCAGACAGGGGAGACGATTAGTTACCAGTGTGTGCAGAGACACCGTGAACAAAAACGGGGCTTAAGTTGGCGTGTTGGCCTTTTGACAAACTACCAGATCTTATTAACGCAGGCAATGACGACATGGTTTAACATTAGCTGCGCAGTTGTACACCCCTGCTTTCAGGTGCATGCACACTTTGTTGCTGTCTACACATTTCATCGTACTCTGTTAAAACCCTTTACCCAAAGCAGCGTGTGCTGACTTTATGAACCTATCTGCGCTTTAATATTTAGTGATTTTGTCACAATCAGCCGAGTTTTACAGTTAAAAGCTTTTTTTTTTTTTTTTTTTTGGGGTTGATGGTAATCACTGGCCATGGACAGCCCAACTTTACTGTCACTTAAAATGATGCATGCTTTTAGCTCTAATGGCATGAAGGGCAGATTGGAGATGGTAGAGGTGAAGCTCTAATGGCATGAAGGGCAGATTGGAGATGGTAGAGGTGAAAATGACAAGTGTTTACTAGAGTTTTTAAGCACCCATTATTATTATTCTTATTTATTTATTTTGTTGTTTTGTTCCAGCGACAAATTATCTTGAAAATGCCACAAGCTGCCGCTGCTAATTTTGCAATATTTACTGACAGATAAACAGCACCGGTGTGTAGTAATAATAATAATAATAGACGAACATTCATTATGTTTTTTGGGTTGTGTGCGTTTTGCAGGGCGCCAATGCCTCTGCACTGGAGAAAGAGATTGGATCTGAGCAGTTTCCAGTCAATGAGCACTACTTTGGCCTGGTCAACGTAAGTGAAGGACACACTGTGCAGATTCAGTGTTTTTTTTTTTTGCACGTGTCTCCACCTGACTCACTTTATTCTGCGTGTATGGCATATGTTTTATTTTTTAAATTTAGTTCGGGAACACCTGCTACTGCAACTCGGTGCTGCAGGCTCTGTACTTCTGCCGACCGTTTCGGGAGAAGATCTTGGCGTACCGCAGTCAGCCTCGGCGGAAGGAGAACCTGCTCACCTGCCTGGCCGACCTGTTCCACAGTATTGCCAACCAGAAGAGGAAAGTGGGCGTCATACCACCCAAGAAGTTCATCACGCGGTTACGCAAGGAGAATGGTGAGAGGAAACTTTTACTTTTAGTACTCATTACTGTAACAGCAGCAGAAAAGCCTGAAGTACACCCTGATCATGCTGAATCTGAATTCTCTCTGTACTTTCTTCATCAGAGCTGTTTGACAACTACATGCAGCAGGATGCCCACGAGTTCCTGAACTACCTACTCAACACCATAGCAGATCTGCTTCAGGAGGAGAGGAAGCAGGAAAAGACCAACGGCCGCCTTGCCAACGGCACATTGGACTCTCAGAACAACAACAGCAATGCCACACCTGCTCCCACCTGGGTCCACGAGATCTTCCAAGGCACTCTGACCAATGAGACACGCTGCCTCACCTGTGAGACGGTAAGAAACCTCACTGCCTTTTAGTACCAAGACAATTTAAGAATATTCCAAGCTGCTCACGCTGACACGCTTGTCTCACGTTTGGGTTAAGTTGCCTTTAGCTTATTTCGATGTCCTCTTTTCTCTTTAGATAAGCAGCAAAGATGAGGACTTTCTGGACCTTTCTGTGGATGTAGAACAGAATACCTCCATCACACACTGCCTCAGGTAAGTTGACCACATATAGAAGAAGAGTTGAAGCAGGATTAGTAGTCAATCAGACAGAAAAGTAATCTGAACGGATGCAAAACATTTAATGGTTCTTGCTTCACAAAAGTGAGGATATGCTGTTGTTGTCGTCTTACATTGTAGTAAACAATATTTCTTTTGGTTTTGGTCTATTGGTCAGACAATAAAACAATTTGAAGACATTGGTTTGGGATTTTCAGACAAGACAGAGAACGATTGATCAGTTAATAAAGAAAATAATCTGCAGATGAATCTATAATAAAAATGCTGCTTGAGTTAGGAATTCAGTTCCAAAATGTTCTAGTCATCCATTTAAAAAAATAAAAAATGTTACCTCCTGACCTCTAATGAACAACGCCTGGCTCTGCCACCTGTACGCTCAGGGCGATCCAGACTTTTCTCGTCTGTTGTTCCCCGATGGTGCAGCTGGACATGCTAAATCTGTCTTCTTCTAGTATTGTCGCTTGATTCAGTGCGAGTAGTATTGCCTTGTCGCACTGTATCTCGGTTGTTTCCCTTTTTGCGCGTCGCTTTGAATAAAGGCGTCAGCCTTATTTAAAAATGACTTGTTTACTTGTAACTGTTGACTGGCATTGGGGCTTTCACTTCTCTCAAAGCATGTAACTTACAAAGTATGACAGTTTTAGTGATTGTAGTCTGTGGTTATAGCTGTTACATATTTATTTATGTACCAGGTGATGTTTGTTTGAGGCTGCTGGATTTTCAGTCTGAGCCAGCACTTGTAAAAACATGTTGTCTTTGTTTGGCGTGACTATTCAAAGAGCATGCAGTGTTCTGTGTCCTTCGCTAGGAGAGGAGAACGGAGTCGTTTGAAATGAAATGATTGATTTGTAGACATGCACTTGAGCTTGTACATTGACCTGTTCTCTCTTTATGGCTCCTCTCAGAGGTTTCAGTAACACAGAGACACTGTGCAGTGAGTACAAATACTACTGTGAAGAATGTAGAAGCAAACAGGAAGCACACAAGAGGTCAGTATGCGGTTTTTATTCTTAACGAGCGTTCGGTGATGTCTGCGTGTGATCTGGTTTTTAAAAATAGTGTGTGTTTGTGACGCAGGATGCGTGTAAAGAAACTGCCAATGATCTTGGCTTTGCACCTGAAGCGCTTTAAGTACATGGAGCAGCTGCAGCGCTACACCAAGCTGTCCTATCGCGTCGTCTTCCCCCTGGAGCTCCGCCTCTTCAACACCTCCGGGGACGCCACCAACCCGGAGAGGCTCTACGACCTGGTCGCCGTGGTTGTGCATTGTGGGAGGTGTGTAGGTGCAAACACACACACACACACACACACAGCCAGAATACAACACCTATATATCTCCACAGCAACCGGAGACAGGCAGACTGATCATTGTTCTAATAATAAAATGCATTTGAACCTACTGGCCCAAGAATAAAGGTACATTAGAATCTAAATCGCATCTACCAGGAGAAAACACAGACCCTCATCCATCACTGTTCAGCTGTGCTACTTCTGTACTTTTTTTTTTGTTATCAGTGCTGGTTTTGACCCAGTGTGAGTGGGAGTTTGTCCGTCTGTGTTTATACAAGGTGTTTCCCTGCTGACACAGACTCCAGTCCGTCACGACTCTGTATAGAAATCCTTTATTAAAGAAAGCGTATGAAAAGGTCAAACTTATCTGAGTTGAGCAAGCGAGTCGAGAGTCCTGCAGATGTATATTATCTGTCTGAGTCCCTCTTCAGCTCCCTCTTGCCCAGATTATTTTCAGCTCAGGGGAGATGTATCATGAAACTGATGTCGTGATTTCAGACCAAGTATACGGTATGCTATTCTTACTGATACTTAAACATACTTCTTATCGGTTTTTTGTGTTGTTCTGAGACAAATCGTGACATTGTTCCACATATTATTTTGAATCCTTCCTCTACTGGTTGAAACCTAGCTACTGCTACTGAGTTTCGCTATTGGTTGTTGTGGAGTCAGGTGACATGTATGGCGGCAGCTTTTTGTCACAAACCAACCCTACCTCCCCAGCTCCTCGTATAAAATCAACATCTCCCGACTATGCAGCCTCTGCTTAGTAGCTGTACTGACCCACGAAGCGGAGACTTGGCCTGTTGGAGCTGTATTCCTGCCTACTGCGTTTTATATTACTAAGAGTAATGGACTTTTATGAATGACCCAACTCCTGATTCGACCCTAACCAAAAACAACACAACTCGACTACTACACTTTCTAAATGTGATTGATAGCTTGTAACGTTAGTGAACAGTCTGACGTGACCTCTCCATCGGTCCATAGTGTCCATAGGAACTCACTCTGAAACTTAAATTTATGCGTAATGTGGTTACTACATGAACTCCATGAACCGGATACCACAGTGCTGTAGTATCCTGATACAGGCATCATGATATTGTAGAATATTATAAAAAATTATTTCACTTCGTTGCTCTGAGTTATATTTTTCTGAAGCACTTCACAGTAGGGGCGTCCTGGTTGCTGAATGATGACAACATAATTGTAACGTTCCCGGTTTTAAGTCTGGCTGTGGACCTTTTGTTGCATAACGCTCCCATTTTCTCTCTCCCCTCTTGTTTCTTGTTTGTGTCCACTGTACAATAACATAAGACACCCCCCAAATAACATCTGATGAGAGCTTAGGATTACGTTTCATTTTATGAAATACCGTAACAAGGGCGAAGCTCAGGTTCATCATGTTTAAAGAAAAGTTTGACATTTACACTTGAGTAAAGGAGTTAGTGGAAGAATTGCAGCACGTCATGAAGGTAAGAAATAACCGTTATCATGCCGTTGCCGTCACACCACCATGTTCGGTGGTTATTGCCTTCATGTTAGAAATAAACCACAGCTGTAAACACGCATTCAACAACATTTTGATAGTAGGTTTTTGTGAATATGGCCAAGCTGTCACAGTATCAGCTTAGCCTCTGGGTGGCAACAACAAATGTTTCTGTCCCTCTAAGATAACCAGAAAACGGATATCAGGACAAAGACTTCCTCTGCAGGCCGACTAGCACAACAAGAAGACAGTGTGCTAATCTTTGTGAACAGATATCTACATTTAAAAAAAAAGCTAAGCTCCACACAGACTGTTGCCACCGAAGCCCTCTCGAACGTGATTGGTCAATATTAGGACTAGAAACAGAAACCAGACAACTTCCTGTGTCAAAACCGTGCTCCCTCGTCTACAGGTCTGTATTTGTATGCAGATGTCTGTTTATAGAGATGAGCGTGATGCCCGACAAGCCTCAGTCTCGTACTGCTCTCATTTCATTTGACATGAAACCCGTTTGTTTCGTTGAAGTCCTCGTACACCCACACAGGTGTTTTAAACATTAGAGCTCCGCTCAGGTTGAAGTCACTTGAACCTTAGAAACAAATATAAATGTTAAAGGTGCGCGACTAAAACTAACATCAGAGAGATTTTTTTTTCAACCAGGCTGTAAACATGTTTATTTCTTCTGTGAAACATTTTAACATGGAGGCTTATGGAGATTGATTTGTTCTGTAGCCTCGAGGTGACAATTGAGGAGCTCGGTGGAGACTAAAGTTTGCTCAGTAGCATTAATGTCATGTACTGTTTCTTTTCAGTGGTCCAAACAGGGGTCACTACATCGCCATTGTGAAAAGTCACGACTTCTGGTTGCTGTTTGACGATGATATCGTGGAGGTAAGCGGGTTAAATTTGTGTGCACACGTCTGATTTATTCCCGGTTTCTTTTTCTAACCCCGCCGTGTGTCGTCTCTGCTCTCGTGTAGAAAATCGATGCACAGGCCATAGAGGAATTCTACGGTCTCACCTCTGAAATCTCCAAGAACTCTGAGTCAGGCTACATCCTCTTTTACCAGTCCAGAGACTGAAAGTGACGGAGGGCCGTCACCACGGGAAACCAAGAGTAAATGCTCCACTCACACTTTGTGGTGGAGCGGCGGACCGTTAACACGCCACAGCAGCCCGCATGGGTGTCATACCTGCCGGCAACAGCTGTAATTCATACTTGTGCTTTTTACGCACTCAGTGCTGCAGCTACAGCCGTGGAAGCCCACCACCTCCACCTCCACCCCCGACCTCCTCCTCCTCCTCCTCCTCTACGTACCAGCTGTCCCTCCTGGCTTCAGTATCCCTTCCTGCCTCCTTCATCCCTTTCACTCCGGCTGGACGCTGCTGCTGCTGCTGCTGCTGCCGCTGACGGAACAATGAGACGATAATGAATGAAAACTGTGTCAAGATTGTTTTGTTTTTGTTTTGTTTTTTTAAAAAGACGTTGAATGAGGGTTGTACAGATGTTGGTTGGTCATTCGAGTGGTATTAGTTTTTGCCTTGGGTGCGGGGTTGAATGGGTATTTAATAATTCATATGATGTAATATTGGCCCGGTGTCTTCACCACCACCCCACATGTTGTTGTTGTTCTGCACTGGGATTTTACTAAGAGTGGATCATGTTCTTGATCATGGATGTAAACAGGAGGATGGATGTGGGGTGAACGTCCCGCTCATTGGGGGCACACTGGGTTGTATATTTCTACAGTGTACAGGATGGTATTTGTATAAATATAACAAGAAGATAATATTATCATTGGAAAATGTTAGACCTTGAGAAGATGTATTAACACTATGGTGCACTTTTGATACCGTTTTGTAGGTGTTGGCAAGTTTAATGTAAGGGTTTGCTTAAAAAGGCCTGTTGTGAAGCGATTATTTTCTGTTTTAAAGAAAAAGAAATAAAGCCAGTAAGATTGAAGCAGGGTGTGTGTGTTGTCTTCTGTGTCCCACAGGTGCGCACTGATGACTCATCAGCTCAACGTCGCCTCTTAGCGGTTTTACCTGGTAGCCCTGCTTCCCTCTCCCACTGCAACAGGAGCTATTTTTAATCCATTCAGAGCCGAGAGGAAGGCAGGTGCTTTGGAAAACAGCCGACATAACGCTTGGTCAGCGAAGCGCGGTCACATATGCGCATCAACAAGTCGGCCCTTTAGCAGCTGAGGTGTCTCGGAGGCAGTTGCCTGCGAGGATGGAGAAGATGGAGGACAGAGGAGAGGGATGGATGGATGGATAGATAGAGGGAGGAGGGGGTGGAGGTTGGTGACACACATCGGGGTTGCTGTTAATAGCATAGACGGGACCAGAATAGCAGGGCGTCGCAGGAGGAGGGAAAGGAAAGCGAGTCTCCTGCATCCAGCATCTTCATATCTGAAACTCGAGTCAGGCTGCATTAAAAAAAAAATCACTGAAAGTGTCACACAGCTGAGCAGCTTATGGGGGATGAGAATAAGCTTTATTAGTTGAGGGACAGATGCTGCAACATGTAGCCATGCCTGTGGAGAGGAAGCATGTTTGACTTTTACGCACACACCTGTCTTTGTCCTTGAGACAGCACCGACCAGACACTTAGCTCTTTAACGGAGTTCAACCAGTCTCTGGGGGTCTGGCCCATTTGGGACTCCTCCTTCATCATCGACCTCCCTCCTCCTCCTCCTCCTCGTCCTCCTCCCCTGCACACACACCACCACCACCACCTCCTCCTCCTCCTCCTCCTCTCTTCCGCCGCTCGCTGCTCCCCGCACAGCCGCAGTCCACGGCGATGCGCCGTTAACGGCAGAGCCGCTCCGCGCTCTTTTCTTTCTTCCATCATCCCCGCTTCCAGCGCTCAGAGAGGACCGAGCATCCCTCACACACACACACACACACACACACACCGTGGCTGCGTCTCTGTCCCACCGGCGCCGCACCACCATCCTCAATCAGTAACATGGAAATACAAGGCTGCTGTCGTTCTTCCATCTAGACTGAGGAGGAGGGGGAAGTCTCACCTCACAGAGTCAAGGTAGGTTGGGTGGCGGCGGCGGCGGGATGGGATTATCGAGCATCCTTCACATGCATGGAAAAATGCAGCCTGCAGCATCCATCCTTGTGCTGACGTGGAGCTGCCGCTGTGTTTCTCTGATGCAAAGAGCTGCAGAGGGGGTAAAAACCACCAGCACCATATGGCACACCAGTGCGTGCTTTTAAAGAGTGTATTTCGGGTGCGGTATCTTGGAGGTATGGAGGGTCTTGACAGCAGGGTGAATTATTGCCGGTGCCGGTGGAGCTTTATCGATATCCTCTCTTAGAAAAAATATGGCCTGAAATTTGCTGCAAAGCCTGCTTTGGTTTTTCTATCATCCTCTGTCTCATACATGAATAAATAAAGCTCTTTACGTGTGGTGTAACCTACAGGCCTCTGTAACATCAGCCACTGGGTTTAATTCCCAGACCTGTTAACTGTCTACAGCTTTTCTACAGCTGAGAGAGGAGGAGGAGGAGGAGGAGGAGTTAAAAGGTGCATTCACTGAATATGATCTTGATTGTGCCAGTTTTGTGAAATGAGTCATAAATCCAGTGGCGTGCACAGAGGTGGGGGGAAAACACCTCCTCATCCCTCTTAGGTTGGAGGGGCTTTTATTTTTTTATTTGTGCATGCCACCAGCCTCTGTGTCAGATATCATAACAGTGTGTTTGTGTCACTTTCAGACGGGGGGCACAATGAGTGAAGAGCCAGCGGTCACCTCCAGCTGGCTGACCCCTGACCCCACAGCATGGGCCAGCGGAGGCGGGGGACCGATGGACAACAGCACCGGCCTGGGGACGTTCTCACCGGACTCTCTCCCGCCCAGCCAGCTGCCTCTACTTGTCAACCCCTGGGACATTGTGCTGTGCTCATCGGGGACTCTGATAGCCTGTGAGAACGCTCTGGTGGTGCTGGTGATCTGGCAGAACCCGGCCCTCAGAGCTCCCATGTTCCTGCTGATTGGCAGCCTGGCGCTGGCCGACCTGCTGGCCGGCCTGGGCCTGGTGCTTCACTTCACCTGTGCCTACTTGCTTCGTTCCGACTCGGCCCAGTTACTAACCGTGGGCCTGGTGGTGGCCTCCTTCTCCGCTTCTGTCTTCAGCCTGCTGGCCATCACTATTGACCGCTACCTGTCGCTGTACTATGCCCTCACCTATAACTCAGAGAGGACAGCGGCCTTCACCTACACCATGCTCGTCCTGCTTTGGGGTCTCTCCCTGTGTCTGGGCCTGCTGCCGGTCACAGGGGTCAACTGCCTGGCAGAGGAGGCTACCTGCAGCGTGGTGCGACCTCTCACAAAGAACAACATCGCCGTGCTGTCCGTCTCCTTCCTGCTGCTCTTCGGCCTCATGCTGCAACTCTACGTCCAGATCTGCAAGATCGTGATGCGCCACGCTCACCAGATCGCCCTCCAGCATCACTTCCTGGCTGCTACACCCCACTATGTCACAACACGGAAGGGCGTGTCCACCCTGGCCATCATCCTGGGTACCTTCGCTGCCTGCTGGATGCCATTCACAGTCTACTCTCTCATCGCCGACTACACCTACCCTCCACTCTACACCTACGCCACCCTGGTGCCTGCCACCTACAACTCTGTCATCAACCCGGTCATCTACGCCTTCAGGAACCAGGAGATCCAGAAGGCGCTGTGGCTGGTGTGCTGTGGCTGTGTGCCTGCCAGCGTGGCCCACCGTGCGCGGACCCCTAGCGACGTCTGACCAAGCAGACCCAGGTGGGAAGAGAGAGGCGGCCTGGGTCAGCTCTGCTCCTCACTGGATGTGTCTGGTGTCAAAGAGAGCAGCAGCAGGGGAGGTCAGGGCATGTGGCAGAGTGCTGTGGCTTCAGATGTGTTACTGGAAGAGGCAGTTTGGTTAGTCATCCACAGCCCATCTGGATGGATGGCATCTTTTTTTTCTTTGTTACACTCAACATAGGGCAAGGTATCTTCTCACTGTCTTCCCCCGGTAAAGGCGGCCACTGCGCGGGCCACTGCATCCCGCCCCCCTCCCGTTCAACCCCCGCGCCACGCCCTTCCTCTGTTCTGCAGAGAGCGCTGAGTGCATCACGTGTTACAGACAGCCGCTGTATATAGATGTGCATATAGTTAACAGCACTGGAGCTTTGGTTGACACGTGCTTGTTTTTCTTCTAATAGGGAGGGGGGTTATAAGTTTGCGCCCGTGTGCGTGCGTAAAAGCGCACGGCCGGATTAACAAAGCAGCGTGTGTGCGCCTAACTGACAGGAGAGAGCGGCCGCGGCTAAATGCGCAGGCATTTCCACATAAAGCCCGTCTGGAGCAGCATCCCGGCGCTCTGCTGCTGCACTCTGAACGTGCGTCGAAAGCTAAACAGCCGCGGAGAGCTATAAATAGACCCCGGCTCTCTCTGATCCGCGCCCTGCGTCCTCCACAGGCGCGGAGACAGAAATCAAGCCGTTTCGTCTCCTCTTCGCCTCTCCAGTCGTTTTGAAATCTCTTGTCTTCTTTTCTCTCTGTATTTGTGCGTGAGTGTGTTTTAGTTCAGCTCGCGTCTGGGAGGCTCAAGACAAAGCCCTAGGAGACCCCACCATTAACCCCTCCTCCCATTTTTTTTTATCATCAAACATAGGATCTATCGGATTATATAACCACCTTATATCAATCCTCTTTCACTCTTTGAATTGAGATTGCTTATGACTTTTTGAATGTCGGGAGATTGTTATGTCATTTTTAATTACTATTGAGAAAACCCCACAGATTTAATTGGTGGTAATCTAAAAGTATCAAATGTATTGCCCTTATTTATTTTTTAATATCCTACTGGAGATTTTTGGATCAAATCAAACCTAAAACGCCCAAAACATCCAAATTATAAATGTGATTTCTGCAAAAATCTGAATGTATTTCCATTTATTTGGCTCTGGAGCCTCACACACATAACATACAACATGGTCTGCATGCTAGACAGTCAGTGTAATTTGCATGCAACAAGCACAGAGCTCGGTGTGGTAGGTCACATAGGCCCACTGCAGACCGATGTGTCATGGTCCCCTGATGTCATCATGACCCTAATAATAATAATTCTGTTTATGTACCACAGTGCACCCTCACATGTATTGCATTAAATGAGCTAACAATCACCACTGGATGATCACAAGAGTTGTACAAATGTGGATTTTTGTAATATTTTTGCTCCAAGTTTGATCCTGATTTGTAATTCAATGGAGGCCCAAATCACAACACCTACCAGCTGCTCTGAGTTAGTAATCTATTACTTTGAGTGCACGCCACGATCCCTCATTCCTTCAAGTCATGTCAGCAATAACTAGCCTTTGAATGGTAGTTATTTTTTAGATGTGAAGCAATACTCAGACAGCAATAACATCCACGTTCCACCATGACTTCTTCCTGCAGAGTTTGAGCGCACCATAATGGCTGCTCGAGTGGAGGGGGTGTGTGGAGGGACGTGTTGTAGTGGAACAGCAGGCTCAGTAAGCTACAAGCGATGCTTCGGTGATACATCTTCAAAAGAGGTGGTGGGATAATAAAAAAAAAAAAAAAAAATGGACAAAGATCAAACGACTCATTTGTCACAGTGACACCACTGCCTCGTTCCTCCACAGAACCGGGCTTTGATCACTCAAGTCACCAGGATGAAATTGTGATATTTCTTTGGGGTGGGTGGCCTCCGCCTTTTGTGAGCATATGAACCGTCCTGAGTATTGTAAGTGTCAAATGTGTGTTTTCCTCTTTTGTTGTTTGAGTTGCATGGCCTCTGGGTGTGTGCATGTGTGTGTGTGTGTGTGTGTATTCGGGGGTGGTGGGGTGGAGGAAAGAAAAGTATACCAGGTGTGAGGAATATAAATTTTCCCCGACACCCCCCCACCCCGACCTTTGAGGATAATGCTGCCAGTCTTCCTGTCAATTCTGAGAGAGGTGGCCTCGTTAAAGCTCCAGCACTTCAAGCCAAAGTGATAGGGACTCTGAATGAACTGGGATCCTAGTCCTGCTGTGTGTTTTCTGTCTCCTCTGTCTATATCACTAATATTCTACTTTAAATCAATCTAAGTCTGGTTCGAGGCAGGTGTCCGTTAAGTGACCTCTGAATGATTCTATGAGCTAAAAAAAAGGGCCACTTCCAAATACAAAGATAATGCTTCTTCTGTCTTTCCTTGCCTTCTTCTGTCTTTCCTTTATTGCAAATAAAGGAGAAGGGTTGGTGTGCGAGGGAAGCCGAATAAAAGCATTTTCTAAGCATTTGGGATGTAGCCTCTATATGTGAACTTGTGCACAGTGTCAGACTGAATCCTGTCATTATTCAATGAGCACCAACAGGTCAGGCTGGCACATCAAAAAAAAAACATCACAAACTCTTATTCCTTTACCTTTGGAGAAAAAAGTCTATTTTGTTATATTCATTGAAAAGTTCTATTTTTTTCCACTTTAGTCTGGCCTGAATTCTTTCAGATTCTGGTGTTGTATGATATAACGGCGCTGTAAAAGCCTTTTTTTTCTGAATGTAGTAATAATCAAATTGTTTAACTGATATCCCCCCCTCCTCCTCCTCCTCCTCTTGACTCATTTGATTTCTGTAAATATAAGCATGCTGACAGAGGAGGTGACTTTAAACCCACCGTGCATGGTGCTACCAAAGCCAGTCAAACTAAGAGGACGAGTTGGTTCGCACCATTTTTTTTTCTGAATGACATTTCTTCACCTCGGCTGTTATTGGTAGAATTTCTTCTGTTAGGTTCCTCGCTTCAATATGCACCAGTTTTTAAAGGCTGGTTAAAAATGAAGAGAGAAGGACTGACTGAGTGGATTTTGGCTACACCGATGAGGAGGAGATATTTGAGAAAACATGGTTGAATGTTTTCCTTTTTGTGGTGTGAACAAGGGCTTTGTATCCAAGAATAGTAAAAGACTGTGATGTTGGATGTAATACTTCTCTGTATACACACACCTGTTAATCTATTGAGTGTACCAGTACACAAAGTTGTGCGCTAAAGAGGTTTTTTTTTTGGGGGGAGAAAACGTGTAGCCAAGGATGGGATGTTAGTTCAGCGAGAGGAGGTGTCTTTCTGATGGTTACTAATCTAGAGCTAAATATCAAAACACTCAAGGGCCTGTGAGTGTGTTTGTGTGTATGTGTTTTTTTTTGGGGGGGTGGGAGGTGTTGGAGATGGGAGGACACCACAGTAACAGCATCTTGTGTAGACGTATGCGTAGTTTTCAATGTGAAATGCACTTTATTTTTTTGGATGAAAATGGCACAACAAATTAAGTATCTGCAAAATGAAACGTATAAACGATAATCAACATGCACTAACTTAACTGAGATATTGTTAAAAACAAAAAAAAACATTTGTGTGAACGTGGTGTCTATTTTTCCAAGGTGTTAGCTGTACTTTTTATTGCTTTTTTGGTTAGTTCACTCAATTGAGAGATCTTGTTAATTTTGTATTAAAAACAAACATGTGCTGTGCATAAAACTCCTGCCTTGACTAATTTGTTCATCCTCGCCCTGGCTCGGTTTTTTCGCACTCTTCTGTTTCCCTGGCAACCCCCCTTCTTAGCTGTACTGTCACCATGGAAACTGAAGTCTTTAAAACCAGGTATGTGTCGTCTCTATGACGACAGTGGAACAGTAACGAGACATGGCAGCACAGCCGTGATCCTTCATTCATCTTTTTTATTTTTCTCTGGGTCAAAGGTTACAAAGCTCACACTAGCATATACATGATCCCCCCTCCCTCCTTCCCTCCCTCCCTCCCTCCCACACACACACGCCCGTGATCGATTGCAGACGCAGATGGCTCGATCAATTCTCATATTTATGATCAATAAGACTTTTTACATATCGCCACTCACATCCGTCTTTAACACAGCGTTTCATTCGCTCCCCTCAGCGGCTTGAATATGTTATTATTATTATCGACAGCAGCCTCCACTGAGCTCGTCCGTTTCTTCACTTTCAGCTATCGTCGTGTTAAAAACTCACCATCGTAATCTACAGCGAGTGTTTCAGTAAAAACATTTTTTTTAAAAAGACAGGTACATTGGTTAGCTCAAGAGGAAGGTTTCTATTTCTTCTAACACTCCCAAGCTTTGACTATACATGAATTAAGCACCTTCACAGGGTGTCTATAGTGTTATAACAGGTAGAGAAACAGCCACCGGGGTGTATTCACAATGCTCTGAGATATATTTCTAAACTCAATGTTAATGTTTCAGAGAGTGGTCAGCATTACAGTATATTACTAGTGTCTTTACAGTGTTTATGCATCTTGAATACACCCCCAGATTTTCCAGTTTTGGACCATTCAGCTTATATCAACCTACAGCATGTGATAGAGTGTAGGTGTGTGTGTGTGTGTTTTCAGCAACAAAGTCTGTGATAACTTGTGGGTGTGGTACAGTGGGCATTCTTTCAAGTGAGTGTGTCTTATAATGTGTGCGTGTATCTTCAGTGGTCTATCCTTGTTTGTTTTTTTAATTGTTATGTTAATCCGACCAGTCGTTCTCCTCTAACTCGGAGTCGTCTTCGGAGTCGGAATATTCCACAGCAATGCGTCGCGACAGGATGGTGGCCACGTCGTTGCCAACCGGCTCCCTCTTCGCCTGCTGCTCCTGTTGCTCCTGCACCTTCTTCAGCTGGATGCCTACAGGAAAATACAGGAAAATGTAATGTTTAACATACAGAGAGACTCAATACAGTGTGATAGGTAGCTTTGAGAAACAAAAAATGACAGAACACTCTGTATTCTAGCATTTTTGTTTAAATATCAAGCATGGTACCTGAAATTTGTTAAATGTCTCATTTTAAAGTAAGTAAAATGTATAAATGTTGCATTGCAACGCTGTAACTTCGGTCTACCGTGTCATATCAAAGTTCTGAATACACAGAGAAGACATTAGAGATTATTTTCACCCTAATATTTACTTCAAAATGTGTGCCAAGCATGATGGGATTTGTTTAAAACCTGTCTGATCCATTTGTGTTTGAGAATACCAGCGATAACAAGAGGACTGCAGTGATTTTGGTCTTTGGTGGAACACTCTAGAGACACATTTAAAATCAATTTTTAAACGTTTACTTGAGCCACTTAATTATAGAGCTCAAGATTTAGGTCATATCTAGACAATTCCTGATAAAATGTAGGTCATAAACATTTGTTTATAGCCTTTTCTCATATGTGTTTTTCAGTTTTAGTGTATTTACAATGTATTTATAAAGTATATCAAGTATTTTAAGTTTGTATAGATCACTTTGTGTTTCTGTTTTCACTCACTGACATTAAAAACTATTTCTGTTCATCAGTGGCAAAAAGCCACATTAAACCCCCTTTGATTCAATATTGTTCTTTATGTTTATTAGTGCTACTGTATTTGTATTATAGGTTGTTTTATGTACAGGAGCTAATACAAATTTATAATAAAAAGACGCATCTTTACGGGCACATATATACACACTGCAGCTCTTACCCATACGTATAGCAGCCAGCAGATCGCTGCGGGCATCGTTGACCACTGTGGTCTCAGCAGGAGCAGAGGAGGAGGTCAGCTTGTGGACTGTGAAGTGGGAGGCACCAGCTGTAAGGGGAGGAGGTGGAGGCCCGGGGGGAGGTGGAGCTGCATGGGCTCCAGATACAGGTGGTGGAGGCGGAGCGTAGCCGCCAGCGCCAGCCATTGCTCCGGGAGACATGGGACCTCCGGGCGGTGAGGCGAACGCAGTTTGGGCAGAAGGAATGAGAGGAGCTGGGGGTGGGGGAGGTGGGCCGGTGTTGGCATAGCCGTCCATGCTGCGCGAAAGAGAAAGAAAATGTGTTTAGTTTAGACGGCCTGAAGTCGAGTTAACAAACAGTATAACAGTCTGTACTCAGGTACAGTCATCAGGGTCTGAGAGTGACCCACTAGGTGGCAGCAGTAGCTCACAGTTTATGAATGTCTATATGAGATATGATTTGATTTGGGAATAATGGACATTGTACCACCTTCCTAAACCCCAACTGTCTTATATTGTATATGTAATGCTTATGATGAACGCTCAAATATATACATGTCATCTTTTTTAGCTCTTTGTTGAGGGAAAATCAGAAGATTGTACATAAAAAAAACGTGCAAATGGAGCCACTTTAATGTGGAAAAGGTTTGTTTCATCCTTAACATCGACCCTTGCTTGCATGTTTACCTGTAGTCCATTGGTGGAAGGGACATGGAGCCACCGTTCATAGCCTCAGTGGGTGGGGGAGGCAGCGGGACTTGTTGGTGGTGAGAACGTCCCAGTGTCCCACCCTGATAGGCCATCATAGTCCTTCCTCTACCATCATGTTCGCCTCCTCCACGGGGGCCGTGTCCTGCAGCCATCTGGGCAGCCAGGATGCTGGGCGGCGGGCCGGAGTATGTGTGGGCGTGGCCGGCATGGTTCATGGAGTTGGGGTAATGGTGCGGATCGAGACCGTGACCCCTGATAGAGATAGATCGGAAGGAGGAAGATGAAAAAATACTGCACATTTCTGTTTTCAGACAACAAAAGATTCATCAGAATCAGGAGATCTAAGTGACCTACCTATTCTCCGGTGACATTGAGCCCTCGGAGGAAGCCCCTCTGTCTCTGTGTATGGTGTGTCGATGGTCCGGCCTCAGCTCTTTATCCAGAGCCATCATGTTCCACTCCTGCCGACGGTTCCTTGCCTTTCGGACCTTCTTTACCTCCCTCTGTAACGTCCCATCCACACAGCGCCTCTGCTCCTGGGAGCGAAAGAGAGCATTTATTATCTTGTTTAAGCACTGTTTGTGGGCCTTCATTATGTGTTTTTCTATGGGTGAGAGTAGAATTAGTTTCACTAAGGAATAACAAATGTAGTGTGCCATGTACGCCTGATAATAAGGGTTAGGAAAGTGCACTACTTGCAGGCAAGTAAAATCTCAAAATTTGACCCAAATGATCTGTAATCTATAGTAAACCCTAGCATGGATTTATGGACAGACTTGTACCTTCTGCTTCCTCTTCTCTTTCCTCTTATCCTCCGTGTCCTGCAGCATCTTCTCCTTCCACAGGTCGAAGAAGTAGGACGGATCCGTGTAGAATTTAAGTGCTTCCTTGTGGTCATCCCTGAGGAAAAACAAGACGGTTACTCAGGTGCACAAATGCCTTTAGTTTTGCCTGCGTTTAGTTAGAATGGCAAGATATAAAAAATGCTAGTCAGTTGGGTATAGAACATGTGAAGCTATGAGAACAACGTGAAATTAAGCTGCGTTTTCATATCATGCTGGAAATTACAGGATGAAAGAGAGAAAAGCCAGAGAGACAGAAGTGTGAAGAGAGAAAAGTGTGCTGTGAAGTCAGGGTTAGGAGTTGGATTCCCACCGGAACCAGCCATGCTAAATATGTAATGCACCCAAAGTACTGGAAAGCACACTGGATAAAAGCAGCTACCAAAACGCAGCAGGATATAGCACCAAATGTGCTGTTTCACCCTGAATGTAGGTCAGAAACAAGGAGCCAAAACAAATGTGCACAATTTTGCAGAGTGTAAAACACATAAAACAACCAAAAACAAAAAGGACAGATTCTTTAATTTGACTGAAGATTTTCAAAGTATTTCAGGAAAGGTCTGAAACCTCGTTGAGTTACAAACTGAGTAACGGATCTTTTCAAAGGTGTAGACAGGACATAATGTCCCTTCACCACCTAGCGTGGGTAGACGAGGCAGAATCGCTCCATCTTTAGTACTGTCACATGCCTAGCCAAAAGAGAGGCGGAAAGGACAGTGTGATTGAAGTGATAGGCACATGTCATCCTCTCTCAATGATACCAAAAAAAGAGCAAACAACGTGTTGGGCTCTTAAGAATGAGGGACGAGCTTTGGAAAACGTCTCTTCTCTCCAGTATGTTTCCAGGCTGGGACACGTCCAACACACGTGGATAAGCGAAGCCTCGCCTCTCTTACATCAGTATTTCATCTGTCATACACTTTCAAATGATATCCACAGACAACCTGCAGCTATTTTGTCTGTGCACTTTGGGAGAAAATGAAGCTCTTGATTAAAAATAACTAGAAAACATGGCTGTGATTTTGCTTCAAGATCATGCTGGAGGTCTGAGTGTTTGGATGAATGCGCGTGTGCATCGACAACACTGACCTATAGGATGAGAGGATGTTGAGAGGCGGAGGCTTGTCACTCAGATTGTACATCTCTCGGACAGGATTGGGCACGCTGCTCTTGGACACCACCTGCTGGTCCTGAGTGGTGGAGCTCTTGAAAGCTTTCCTCATGTTGATATCTTGTAGGGAAACTGAGAACATAAAAGGAGGAAGAGAGGACAAATGATTGGGCAAGTAAAAAAAAAAAAGAAAGAAAGAAGCTGGAGAATGGGCGAGAATGATTTGTTGTGCTTTTCCTCTCATAGAGGCGACTTTCTGACCCACCTTCTTCCACGGTGGAGTCCAGCTGTGTGACCTTGACGGCCAGCCGGTCGATGCGGTCCTGGAGAGAGTTGGCACGCAGATAGAAGGTATTGGCCTCGTTGAACAGCTCGCCAAATATGTCCTCCGCGTGTTTACCTGGAAATGAACAGCAGAAAGAGACAGAGACGGGAAATTTGAGAGAAAAGAAGGAGACTCAGTAATCACTATCTGGAGCCAACTCCCCACAGAGACTCGAGTCCAATCAATACAATGGTAATGTGACACAACGTGAAGTCCTGGGTGTGTGCAGGAAATGGCAGCTCCATATAGCAACATTCCTCATGAATAAATTAATATGCACTGAGTGCAGGAATCCTGTGTTCCGCTGTTTAGACTCAAAGTAGAATATGGGTAAATTTGACACTCTTAAACGCATCAAACAACCATATTTATTCATCCATGACAACCGTTGTGATGTTCACATCAGTGTGAATCTAGCCTAGCCTAATAGACTGTCATAGGTGAGAGGCTGTGTAGGTGCTTTACATACACATTTCAGGCTTCAAGTACATGGGACGGTAGAGTTCCACCAATGTTTATTTTTCATTCACTGATGGTTTTTGTCATCTGCATCCATCATGTTTCCAAAGCTATTGTGTACGGCTGTATGTTCAGTGACTAAATATAAAGTTCTTAACCCGTGTTTTGGGGAATAACCCTGAAAAGTATTGATGTCCCTGCTCTGAAATAAGTGCCAAAGGAAGAAGTAACTCACGTTAAACGTTGCCAGTGAAAAATGACTGTTAACTCGGGGTTAATGGAGCTATAAACTGTAGGTTGTGAGGGTCTTAGCCCGGGACTAATATGTAGTAAAGACTTTTTTTTACTACAAACTAACTAACACTGAAATAGAAATACTAGGATAAAAAATAGAGTAGTTTCGACGCGGCTCTAACATTGTTTAATAATAGAACATAGTGTAAAAAAGGTGGTATGGCAAACGCACGCAAACAGACGCTGAGGGCTATTTGTGTCCCTCCTGCTGACAGGATGGGCTGCAGGGAAAATATTTAGAGGAAGGAAGAATCACACATCCGGCATGCTGAGCCCGGTCAACTTTGACCTCTCCTGAGGATTCCTATGGTTCCCTTACACACACATACATATGCACATAGACATGCAAAAGTGTATGTAGTCTGTAGATACACTACCACTCTGGGCCTGCCGTGGGCATTTATATATATAGCTCCGGCAGCTGCTGTTGAAAAGCCCCACTCCCAACGCAGGAACTTGACACAATAACAGACAGACAGAAGGGTGGATACGACTGGGTCAATGTGTTAACAGCAGAAAGAGCGGGTTGAGGTAGTCGAGGTTCAACGCGGGTAGCGTGAAGGAGGGAAAATGGATGCAGCTGAGGAGAAATGGGTGAAGGGTAACCGCCGAATGACGACACACAACACACTGTTGATGGGCTCTAAAACAAGGACATGGGAATGGCTTCCATAGCTCCGCTTAATACATTTACAGTGAGCGTAACAATCAATATAAAACAGTTCTGCACACAAACACCCAGCTGAAACACAAACACACACACACACACACACACACACACACACACACACACACACACAGCTGTCCACATAAGTTCATTTGTGCGGAGCTTTCTAAAAGGATTACATTTCAACCCTCCGTGTTCCAGTACGAGGCCCGCTGTAAGTCCGCTACTGGCCCAATGACCCCTGTGGGCCTTGTAACCATGACAACCCCAAATCAATCACAGCTTCGGGGGTTAATGATGAAAGCATGTGATCTTGTCCTGCCACAAAGAGGCTACAGACAGTGCAGACAGTTCTCATGGTGTAGTCTCAGTCTGTTTTTAATGACACACAAAAACCTCTTTTTTTTTCTTCTTTCTGCTAAATTTAATGCTTTTGGCAGCTGCTTCCTTTTTTTTTGCAAAGGCTACATCTGTGCGCATGTGTTCGACCTATGCGAGTGTGTGTGTGTGTGTGTGTGTGTCTTACTCAGGCTGCTGAGCTGACGGATGATGGCAGAGAGCGTGTTGTTCATCACACACTCGAGCTCGCTGCCGATGCCGTCGGGGAGCTCCCCTCGGCAGAGGTGACGGGGCTCGATGTTCCTCTTCACCAGCGGCATGGCGAGGCCTCACACCGACACAAACTGCAGAGAAAAGCACAGGATGTTTTAGACACTGATACCCCGGTTAGAGAGACTGTCTGTGAAGGAGAAATCTGACAAACAAGGACACGTCAATACAGAAGAGAGATTGTGACACAGGGCTAGATCTGTGTGAGTGAGACTTTGATTATCATTATATAATATATTAAATCAAGGCTGCAACTAACATTTTCATCATCAATTCATTTGCTGATGACCTCCTTAATTAATCACAATTTCAAGGAGCTCAATTTGACAGATTGTAATTTTTTCTTGAGTCCAAACAACAGTCCAAAACTCAAAGGTAGTCGATTTACTATCATAGAGGATTAAGAAAATTAGCAAATTTCACATTGAAAAGAGATTTTTTTTGGCATTTCTGCTTAAAAAATAGGTTAAATAATTATTAAAATAATCCAGTTGATCTATAATTTGTTTCCATCGTTTAAATGTAATCTTTTCTTGATCTTAAATCCTAAAAAACAGCTCAATCGTCCTGCTGTTTGGTCATCTTATTAACACACTCACAGGCAAGATTAAAATATTGTATGAT